>NC_057808.1:551614452-551615562 GCF_018294505.1 Triticum aestivum
CCCCGCTTGCCCCGTCGCCCCATGTCAGGACCGGTTTTCCAATAAAACGTTTATTGAGAAACCGCCCCTTTTATCGGACCAGTAAAGAAGAATCCTTCTTACTGGTAGACAAATCCTTGATACAGAAATCCAGAAGTACTGAATATTATACAGTGTTGAGCTGAGGCTGCTCAACAATTTATTACAAGCACGCCGATATTATACATAAAGGCGGATATGACACAAGGGGTATGGTGGCATAACTACTGACTCGTAATAAAAGTGGTGGTGGATATGTCACAGTGAAGTGGGTGACATGACTCCTAAATCTTACAACTCATCGAGCGCCGGAGTGAGGCTCGATGACTTTTATTCTGGGTAGCGGACGCGTATATAATACAAGTGACCAATTCCAGGATCGCACGGGACTGACTGGGACTCCTCTAGGCGTCGGACTCGCTATCGAACTCTTCATCCATAAGATCGCCTTCGTCAACATCTGGCCAAATCAACAAGCCAGGTGAATACTATGAAAGTACTCGCAAGACAGTTTGGACATAAGATATAACAAATGCAAACATGATGCACATGAGCAGATTAGTAATGCGCACTTAGATAATAAAATTGCACTGCATGATAAATAAAAAGGAAGTCAGGCAGTAGTCCTCCCGAAATCCCAATGAAATAACTGAAGACCGATCGGGTGTCTGAAGCGACGCCTCGAAAGGTAAAAATAAATTAACAATGCCGCAGTCGGGCGTCAGGGCGACACCACATAAAGGGCTCATATTGGAATATAAACAACAGTGCGTGCCACAGTCGGACGTCTGAGCGACATCACATAAAGGGCTTATATCAAAAGTAAATAACAAGAGTGCCACAGTCGAACGTCTGAGCGACATCACATAAAGGGCTTATATCAAAAGTAAATAACAAGAGGGCCACAGTCGGACGTCTGAGCGACATCACATAAAGGGCTTATATCAAAAGTAAATAACAAGAGTGCCACAGTCGGACGTCTGAGCGACATCACATAAAGGGCTTATATTTCGTTATTCGAATTCAAGTAGCTCATGAATTTAAATCATCTCAAGGAAATACTCATGTACGTAATAATAAACTGGTTAGTCC
>NC_057808.1:551615624-551619011 GCF_018294505.1 Triticum aestivum
GCCACAGTCGGACGTCTGAGCGACATCACATAAAGGGCTTATATCAAAAGTAAATAACAAGAGTGCCACAGTCGGACGTCTGAGCGACATCACATAAAGGGCTTATATCAAAAGTAAATAACAAGAGTGCCACAGTCGGACGTCTGAGCGACATCACATAAAGGGCTTATATTTCGTTATTCGAATTCAAGTAGCTCATGAATTTAAATCATCTCAAGGAAATACTCATGTACGTAATAATAAACTGGTTAGTCCATCCACAAGAATAACATTCAACCTGGTTTACCACTCATGTTTGTTCACCGGTGATTTTCACTGAGACTGACACAGAGACTGACGCTGAGACGGACGTTGAGACTGATACTGATACTGATATGGATATGTTGACCAAGATCCTTGACCATGGACACGGTTACTCGGATGGGTTTTGACTCTGCAGAGTTTGTACTTTTTAACCACAGCCAACGGATTTCAGTAGTCACAAAGTACTAGTTCCATTTACGGTATTTTAGGAGAAACACATCTAACCAGTACACACCCATTCCACATTCCGCTGCCAGGAATCACCCTAGGCAACGTTCAAGAAAAACCTTAAGACGGGGAGGCTACAACCTCGCGTAGCATGGGATCAAATTTATATCGCGCGCTCTAAGGGGTGCCCCCCTCTCGGTCCCAACCGGAAACACCCATGCCCCCTGACCGGATGACGGGCTTTAATCTAGGGCCATGGAACCCTCATCACGGTCCCTCTATTTGGTGTGTACGAGGAAAGAGGTTTGCAACTTACTAAACCGTATTCTTTGCAGAAAACATGTGGCAGCAAAAAACGGGGACGGACGGTAACGTGGCTTGATCCACGTTAACACTGGAGTTTAACGGTTGACATAAGACTGGCATGCTTCAACAATACCATCTTACCACCTTTCATGTCACTACATGATCATGTTATCTCCCATCAAATGATCACATCAAGTTTCGAAGCATACTGGCAGTTGCCTTGCATGCAATATAACACTCACTGATGCTCATATAAACATGCCATGCACTAACTATTCAAGCAAACATGCAAAACACTCATCATATCAAAGGTTCAAACATGCTTGCCTGGTTCGGAGTAGTCGGAGTCTAGCTCGGCGAAGTTCGCGGTTCCGTCACCTCCTCCGGTATCTACGATATAAAGAAATCGCATACTAACGTAAATACCGTATGTGCATAAAAGTTGTTCCAAATATTTTTCAAATAAATATGATAAAAAACTAGACAAAAAAATAAAGCTGACAGAAAAAGAATCAACCCAAAATCATCTTTTGCTTAAAAGTTAAAGGCTTTAGTCCAGGGACTAATCTGTGATGAAACAGAAAGTTTCCAGGGGCTAGTTTATAAAAACAGAAGACGTACTTTGCCCGAAGGCGCTTTCAGAAAACGGTTCGAATAAGAGAGAGAGGCTGACGAGGGGGTCCCACCCGTCAGGTTTAAAAATCAAAACAGAGCCCCCGGCGCCCGAGGGCCGCGGTGGTCGCCGGCGGCGATCCACGGCAAGGTAGGGGGAGTGGATGGTACCTACGGACTCACGGTGCTCTCCCACGTCTGTGGGTGGTGGAGTTGGTCGTCGGCGAGCACCACGTCGACGGCGGCCTCCACTCCGACGGACGGTGGTTCGGGCGGTGGTGGATCTCGCCGGGAAGGGCTGCAATCGTCAAATTGAGGCTCGGGTTAGAGGAGTGGGTGTACTAGGAGGCGACTGGCACGGTCTGGGAGGCGGGGGTGGTCTCACCAGAGGGAATCGTGTCGGAGCCCGAAGCATCGGGGCGGCCGGAGTCGGGGAAGAAGGCCTCCCCGAGGTCTCCCTAGTAGCTAGGCGTGGCTCTGGTGAGATGTAGGAGTGGTGCTGGGTCGAAGGCGAGCTCGAGGCTCCTTTTTATAGCCGGTCCGAGGCGGTTGCCGAGAACGGGATAACTCCGGCGATGATTACGGTGAGGCAGTGGTCGAACGGGGTTTTAGGGGTCGGGGCAGCTGCGGATTGGATCACTGGCTTCATCCCGCAGCTAAACTTGGCCAGACTTGGGCGATACTCCAAGTCTTCGACGGAACGACCTCACGGGCTCGTCGGCGGCAGAGAGCGCGCTCTGCGCCTCTCAGGCCACGGCGACTGTGCCGCAGCACGCACGAGGAAGAAGACGGCCACGCGTAGGCTTCTAGTGGTGTGGGCGGTGCTGGACGGCGCCGTCCCTCGCTGGGCCTCTCTGGCAGCCGCAGCAAGTGCTGCTGCCGCCGCTCACGGGGGCGATGCACCTCTGCCAGCTCACCGCCGACGCTCGCAACCGTCCAGGTGACCGTGCGGCGCGGTGGATAAGAAGGAGGAGCAGTGAGCAACCAGCCAACGAGGGCACTGGCGAGATTGACGCTGCCGACTGACGAAAACGACACTGACGACTGAACTGAAACACTGAACTCTGAATTTTGACAGAAACAGTACACGCCAGCTGTTCGACGAAATGATTCTGGCATGTGAAAAAAAATTCTGGAGTTGATCTTTGGTGGAGAGGTCTCTTGATGCATCTGGAGGCTGCCTGATTTTTCTCAGAATTTTTGGGGAAGAAAGATAATGAATTTCACCAAAATTGGCAAATCTGGTCCAAACTTGCAGCAAGCAGAATTTGAAAATTTTGAACTGTGGACCAGTGGATCTTGATGGATCTAGGTTGAGGGTACTAAGGACTAGTCAGAGGAGTTTGTTTGGAACCAAAACTCAAAAGGGATCTGGTGGTTCCTTTGTAACTCACCAAGGTTCAAAATAAATGACAGAAATTGTTTTGAGGATAAAATAAATGGGAATAAAATTTAAAAGAGTTTGAGACTTGCTGGAATAGGATGCTTGGCTTGACCCAAAGTGGAGGGAGGGGTTTTGGAAGAAAATTTTCAACCTAGGCCATGGCAAGAAAATTTTTGAATGAGGAAGAATCACTCCATAAGTCATAGGGTTACTTCTAAAAGAAAGGATTTCAAAAACTTTCCCAAAGCAAATATTTGTGTTGAGTCAACACTAAATGAAAAGCCCTCAAGACCAAAGTAAATGTTGAGAAAAACGCATAAAATACTTGCCTTAAAGGTTTTGAGAAGGAGAGGTTTAAAAAAAAGTTGAATAACCTCCTTCCCATAAAAAGGAAATTAATAAAACCAAAATAAAATTTTTGGGGTGTTACACCCCACCACCCCGCCGCCCCCACCCCACCCGCCGACGCCCCGTCGCTCCACCATCCCGGCGCCCCGGCGCGCCACCACGTCGCCGGCCCACCCACCCCACTGCCCCGACCGTCCCATTGCCCCGGCGCGCCACCACGTCGCCGCCCCACCCGCCCCACTGCACCGACCGTCCCATTGCTCCGG
>NC_057808.1:551620002-551885103 GCF_018294505.1 Triticum aestivum
GACCCCGAAACAGCACCCCAACCCCGACACGACACCCCGACCCCCGACACCTCCCGAAAAGGTGCTCTTTGGCCGTCCAGAGGCCGACGGGGTCATATATTTGTGAATTATGAGTTAGGTCATATATTTTTCGATTTTGTTATGAAAAACATCATATATAATTGTGTTGATCGGGTAGATTTAAATGTGCAGTTGTTTCATCGCTGCGAGGTTTGGTGTTCGACGACCTCGCCATGCGTTTGACGAGCTCTGCCCCTTCGTTCATGGGTGAGCACAAATGACATGTCCTCCTTCCCCATTAATTATTTGCTCTGTTCCGGTTTTCGTTCCGATGAAACTTGATAGCTAGCTATACATGTGTCTTGAATCATCAGTATGCGTAACCAATATGTGTCTCCCGTTCGAAAGCGTTATAGTTATAAATATGCATGCATTTGCATATTTATAACCTTGATTCTTTCGAATTGTCCAACGCTATCCATGGACAGCCCGAGTATGTGTAGTTTGGGTTCGTTTACCCATATGCTTTGCTCCGGATCCGACGCATAAATTTCGTCAGTGCCTCCCCTGTTGTTCTCCGGGTACACATCCTCTCTGTTTATTGCAGAGACATGTATCAGGAGAACAGCGGGGAGGTGCTGCCGAAAGTTTGCGTCGGATCCGGAGCATAGCATGGGAAAATGAACCCAATATACACATACTCGGGTGGGATTAGGACCTATCATTACCTATTAGAGTGTAGGTTGCATGGACGTAATAAAATTGACAAAGTAGATCAACTGATGAATATATACATGGTGAATTATATATATATATATTTGTTGTGTGTCCAGTAGCTCTGAAAGTCAAGATGAGTGATCGTGCGTGGATGTATACCGGTCACACTGGTCAGAACAAATGGAGCGCTGAATGGTTCACAAAAACCAAGGGGTTTGTGCAAGCCGCATTTGCAAATGGCCAGAGGAAAACCTGGTGCCCCTGTTTCCGGTGCGGCAATTGGGAAAAGAGGACAGAGGATGAAATGGTCAAACACCTGCAGAAGAGTGGTTTTACGCTCGATTATACGGTGTGGACATATCATGGTGAGTCTGCCCAACGTGACAGAGCTGAGGTGGATCATCATCGCACCGACGAGCATGGTACCGGGATGGAAAACATGGTGCAAGACTATGATGATGCTCGGGATTCGGACGAGGAGATGGAGGAATCTGCAAAGGCCTTCAATGAAATGTTGGAGTCTTCAAAACGTCCGCTCCACGAGCACACTGAGCTTTGTCAGTTGGATGCCATCTCACAAGTAATGGCTCTGAAGGCTCAGTTCAACTTGGGCGGAGAATGCTACGACGCAATAATGACAGTATTTGGACGCTTTCTACCCAAAGGCCATGTAATGCCTGCAAACCTGTACCAGTCGGACAAAATCCTCCGTGCACTGAAGATGCCCTATGAGAAGATACATGCATGTGAGAAAGGATGTGCCTTATTTAGGCTTGACTATGCGGACTTGAACTATTGTCCCATTTGCAAGTCTTTCAGGTATGTTGTGGTAGACAATGGTATGGGTGAGAAGACACATACCAAAATCCCCGTTAGTGTTCTTCGGTATATGCCAATCGTACCAAGACTTCAACGTCTTTTCATGGTCGAAGAGACGGCCAGACAGATGACATGGCACAAAACAGGCAAAAGAACCGAACTAGATGCAGATGGGAATCTGATGATGGTACACACATCGGATGGTGTCGCGTGGAAAAAGTTTGATGAATTACATGCTGACAAAGCGGCAGATCCGAGGCATCCTCGAGTCGGCATCAGCACGGATGGGTTCACTGTGTTTGGTATGACGGCAGCCCAATACAGTTGTTGGCCCGTATTTGTCTTTCCACTCAATCTCCCCCCCGGACAGATTATGCAAAGAAAGAACATTTTCCTGACGTTGATAATTCCAGGGCCCAACTATCCGGGGAAAAATATGAATGTGTACATGCAGCCGCTTAAGGACGAATTGCAAGAAGCCTGGGATAATGGGTTCAAGACATACGACGCCTATAGCAAACGGAACTTCATAATGCGTGTCTGGTACATGTACTCGACACATGACTTGCCGGCGTATGCGCTATTTGTTGGCTGGTGTGTGCATGGAAGGTTCCCGTGCCCCACATGCAAGGGAGCTCTTGAGTTTCGTTGGCTTCAGGCCGGTCGCAAGTTTTCTTGCTTCGACATGCATAGACAGTTCCTGGATCCTCGCCATAAGTTCAGGAAAGACAAGAAGAACTTCATTAGAGGTAGAGTTGTCAAAAACTCTGCACCACCTGCGTTGACAGGCCAACAGACCCGGGATCAGTTAAACGCTCTCGAGCCAGATCCAGAGCGTCCAGGGTACTTCAAGGGGTATAATTCTAAGCACGCCTGGACTCACAAGACATGCTTATGGGATCTGTCTTACTTCAAAGACCTCCTTTGCCCACACAACATCGACGTGATGCACACTGAGAAGAATATCGCCGAGGCACTTTTTGGTACATTGTTCGGCATAGATGGGAAGTCAAAGGATAATACTAAGGCTAGAGTCGATCTGGAGGCGCTATGTGATAGGCCGTTACAAAACATGAAAGAACCGAAAGGAAAGCAGAACTGGACGAAGCCAAAGGCATGGTTCAATCTTGGAAGGCTAGCTATGAGGGAAATTATCTTGTGGGTGAAAATGCAGTTGATGTTCCCCGATGGGTATGCAATGAATCTAAAGAGGGGAGCGAGTCTTGATAAATTGAAGATATTTGGTCTCAAGAGTCATGATTGGCACATATGGATTGAGCGGGGTAATGCCGGTGATGTTGCGTGGCTTCATCCCTGAGGATGAATGGCTAGTACTGGCAGAACTCAGCTATTTCTTCCGTGTTCTTTGTGCGAAAGAACTATCGCCTGGCGTGCTAGAAGAAATGGAAGAGTTGGCGCCGGAGTTGACCTGCAAGTTAGAGAAGATCTTTCCACCGGGCTTCTTTAATCCAATGCAGCATTTGATTTTGCATCTCCCGACCGAGGCAAGATTGGGGGGGGGGCGTGCAAAATCGTTGGTGCTACCCAATTGAGAGGATGCAGAAGACGCTTCGACAAAAATGTAAAAATAAACGTAGAATTGAAGCATCGATGGCTGAGGCATTCATCACTGAGGAGGCGGCAAACTTCGTGACAACACACTACGAAGCCAAAAATCGTCATTTGCATAATCCGAAGCCTCGGTACAATGCTGACGAACCTCAAAAGGGTGGATCCAACCTTAGCCTACTCAAAGGGAATCTCGCACCAGCCAGTGGTTTGAAACCAGTATCTTTGGATAACGAAGAATGGCGGACCATTACGTTGTATATCTTCAACAACCTGACAGAAGTGCGGCCGTACATCGAGTAAGTTCTCGGTACATTGTTTCGCAACTTCTATTTCCTTTGAACTGCTCTTATTCCTGGATATTTCATACAGTCGATACGTCGCCATATTCTCGTATGGAGCGGTAATCCAAAAGGATTCCGTCGAAGAGTATGAGCTTCTCGCAAAGCAAGGAGGCGGCTATCCCGGTTTCATCTCTTGGTTCAAACAAATGGTAATTTCTATTAGACCATTTCATTACATTCGCTAATTTCTGTCTAATGCAACAATCCTTTCGTATTAAACTTGTAGGCTAATTCAGAGTCTGTGGACACCGAATTGAGACAAGTCGCTAATGGTTTTGACTATAAGGTCCGTTCATTTGACAAATATGACATCAACGGGTATCGCTTTTGTACCTATGGCAAAGAGCTATCTATGGCCGACCGAAAGTCTACAAATTGTTGTGTATCTGCTATCGGCGAAGGAGGTACCGAGTATTATGGGAGAGTTGAAGCAATTTATGAACTTATATTCTATGGTGACAACCCACCGAATGTCGTACTCTTCAAATGTTATTGGTTTCAGCCGAAGGAGACTAGAAGGACTCATGAACATATAGGGCTAGTTGTATTCTATCTATCGTGGGCCTGCCAAACTAATCCAAATCTGAAAGGTTGGGATGTCGTTTATGAAGTGCCGCCACGTGCTAGACTATCTCCCCCAAAGCAAGAGGATTATGAACCTCACATTAACCCAGACACATATGAAGGAGAATTCTTCCAAGAGACACGTCTTTCCAAAAAACATTTCAAGAACCGCTATACTTCACCCCAAAATATTGAAGTAGACAGCGACAGTGAATCCGACATCAACCCAGAGGAGGAACAAGAAGAGCCGAAACAAGAAGAGGTTACTGCTACAGATGACCTGTCAATGCTTGACCGATTATGTCAAGGTGGCCTTCCACATGTTGATGCCACTGAACCTTATGAGCCCGTCATTGATTATAGTGATGATGATGATTATGCATTTATTGATGATAGTGATCGAGATTATTAGTAGTGTCAGGTATATAATTTTTTTATGTTGTACTTGATGATGATACACTTAAGTGATATACATATTATTATTCATGTCGGTATTTTTTTTATGTTGTACTAATTTCGTTTACTCTTTGTCATGGCAGGTGTTGAAAGATGGTGGGCGCTGGTAAGTTTCTTCTAGTGTTTTGCTTAACAAATGCATAAAGACCTAGACTTAGCCTTATTTCCTCCCATATGCTTACCACAATGACCTAGAGTTAGCTTCTTTTCCTCCAAAATGACTTAATAAGCTTACTGACCTCCAAAACCATCCATTTTACCTAAGTTAGCTCTGAAACGATCTATACTTAGCTTTGTTTCCTCCAAAATGACCTAAGTTAGCTCTAGTATGCTTAGTTAACTAGGTTTGCTCAATAATGACATGTACTTAGCTTACTTATGTCAAAAATGGCATAATTAGCTTAGTTAGCTCATAAACAATCCATTTTGCCTAAGTTAGCTCTAAAATGACCCATTATACCTTAGTTAGCTCATAAATGATCCATTTTACCCAAGTTAGCTCTAAAATGACCCATTTTACCTAGACTAACTCCAAAATGATCCGTTTTACCTATGTTAGCTCTAAAATGACCCATTTTACCTAGGTTAGCCCCAAAATGACCCATCTTACCTAGGTTAGCTCCAAAATGATGCATTTTACCCAAGTGAGCTCTAAAATGACCCATTTTACCTAGATTAGCTCATAAACGATCCATTTCACCTAGGTTAGCTCACAAACGATCCATTTTACCTAGTTTAGCTCCAAAATGACCCATCACACCTAGGTTAGCTCTAAAATGATGCATTTTACCAAAGTTAGCTCATAAACGATCTATTTCACCTAGGTTAGCTCATAAACGATCCATTTCACCTAACTTAGCTCAAAAACGATCCATTTCACCTAGGTTAGCCCCAAAATGACCCATCTTACCTAGGTTAGCTCTAAAATGATGCATTATACCTAAGTTAGCTCATAAACGATCTATTTCACCTAGGTTAGCTCATAAACGATCCATTTCAACTAAGTTAGCTCATAAATGATCCATTTCACCTAAGTTAGCTCATAAATGGCATATACTTCTTCTTCTAGTCACCTTTTTCTAACTTTCTTATTTGCGTTTTTGCAGATTTCATTCACTTCACGGAAGCTAGCTTGCTATGGAGTGCTTGTTTTTTCTTTCATTCTCCTCTAGTATTCTTCTAGCTTGCTATCATGGAACTTGCTATC
Organism: Triticum aestivum; assembly: GCF_018294505.1. NCBI lineage: Eukaryota > Viridiplantae > Streptophyta > Magnoliopsida > Poales > Poaceae > Triticum > Triticum aestivum. Next base: position 551,625,679 of record NC_057808.1, read on the forward strand.
TTGATGAAACTTTGCATTGTAATATGTATGGATGGAACAATGTGTATGTGCAACTTGCTATGTATGAATGGATGGAACTATATATGTATGCACGATGAAACTTATGTGCTGGATATGTCATATGTTTACTGTTAAATAGCCCTGTGAAATATATATATATATATATATATATGTCATATATTTGCTGTGAAAATTGCTGGATTAAAAAAAACAGAAAAAAGAGGCACCTTTGCCATCAGCCGCGCCTTTGCCGTCCGCCGCTGATGGCAAAGGCACATTTGCCTACAGTGGCAGACGGCAAAGACTTGTCCCGCAGTGACGTCCAGCTGACGTCATTCGGCGGACGGCAAAGGCCGGATGCTCTTTGCCGTCAGCGGCGGACGGTAAAGGCTGTCGTTAGCCGCCTAACGGACTAACAGCACATTTATTGCCGTCGGCTTTCTTTGCCGTCCGCCGCTAATGGCAAAGGCCCCTTTGCCGTCCGCTTCAGAAAGCAGACGGCAAAGAAGCTCTTTGCCGTAGCCTACTTTGCCGGAGCCTTTTGCCGTCCGCGGCAGACGGCAAAGGCCTTTGCCGTCTGCCGTGGCAGATGGCAAAGTAGCTGATTCCTGTAGTGTTACTCTGCACAAGACTTGTGACAACTTGTGTGTGACCGAAACGCCTCACATAATACTCTCCTTCACTCTTCCCTGGCATCGGTTGTTGGCCTAATTAGCACCTGGGCATCATGATCCCCTTATCGGTGAAGCACTAGCCTGCCGAGACGCCATGCTCTTTGCGATGAAGCAAGGGTGTTCTTTAGAGATCAAATCGTATTGTCAAACCTATGTGGATGACTGGAATGGAAGGAGTAACCGATCAGTCGGGGTTCTCATTATCATCACATACATGAACACCTATCTCTCACATTTTCAGGGTTTCGAGCTGAAGTTGAAAGGAATAGAAGCTAATGAGGTGTGGCACATAAGTTAGCTCGACATGCCATATCTTGTGTCATGCAAAATGTAACCTTTATCGTCATCCCTTAGTTTTTTGAGTGACGTTTTGCACTCGGACAATGTACCAGGGATGAATGGATAAAATGCCTTCAAAGGGCGGTAGTACTACGGGGAAGACTAGCTATTATAGGATCAGCCTTTTAGGTGAGATCGTAGGATCAATCCAAAAAATTTGTATTTAGGCAATCCAAAAAATTCTGAAAATAATTTACAACATACGTGCGGGTTAGGTCTACAACTCTAAAAAAACTCAGCTCAAAACTCGATCTACAATTAGAGATAAGAAAAAGACAAATTCGACTATGAATAGTGTCAGCTTTGGGTGAAGAGTTTTTGACACTATTCACATCAAATTTTGTCTTTTTTGTTTCTCTAAGTGTAGTTCGAATTAGGAGCTGAAACTTTTTGAGCTTGTACATCAAAGACGGATGAGTGTCTTCAAAAAATTTCATAATTTTTGAACATATTTTGTATCTTCAAAATGATTGATCTCACCTAAGAGCAGATCCTATACAAGTCTTCCCGGCGGTAGTACTTCACAAAAAAAACATTCATCCGAATCTCCTGTGTGGAGTCGTGTGTGTACGCTGACCATTTTCCCAGTCCCCTCCCCTCTCCGATCGACACGCCGCCCGCCCCGTCCCGTCCCTCTCCATTTTCCACTCTCACTCCCCGCAGTCCCCCGCTCGAAGCCTCCAAAACCCTACCGAACTCCGCCCCGCCAGCCATGGCGCCGCCCCCCACCTCCGGTAAGCGGCCCCAACCCCCCGACCCTGCCTCCTACCCTGCGTCCTGCCCGTGCTGGCCCTAACTCCGGCCCCTCCCCTCCCCCCTCTGCAGGCCCGCAGCAGCGGCGGCTCCTCCAGGCGGCGGCCGACGGCGACCTCCGCCTCTTCAAGAGTACGCCCGCGCCTCCCTTCCCCGTGCTGGTTTCTCCATTGGTTGGTCGCGCATCTGTCTGTTTGTGCCCGAGCCTGATTTGGGTGGGATTTGCCCCCAGGCATCGCGAGCGCGCTGGACGGCGGGAAGGGCCGCGTCAAGGAGGCGGTGGAGGCCGTCAGGAATTGCGGCGCCGGGGCGCTGCACACCGCCGCCGGCCGCGGGAGGACCCCGATGTGCGCGTACTTGGTCGAGGAGCTTGGCGTGGACGTCAATGCTGCAGACGACAAAGGTGATCTGTGACTCTGTACCACTCTGGCTCCCTCCTTTCACAAAAGTATAACCATGGCTCCTTTATGTTTGATGAGATTAGCTGGTGCTGTCTAATCACGGCTCTAGAAAATAGATCTTGGTGGTTCACCTGCATTGCGTTCAACTATGTACCTGAAATGTACCATGTAAACTAAAATTAGATAGATTTGGCAATTTTTTTACTTCGTTAAGTCTAGGGGCTCGGTTAGAAATGACACTTTTTTAGAGGAACAAATATACTCCACTAAAGGATACTCGGCCGTATCCTCCTCTAAGTTATAGTCAAACTTGAAGCTGGGACCGGGCATGACAGAGCTTCAAGTTTCGTCATCTTGGTTGAGTTGTACGCAAAATTCAGACGAAATTTCAGTCCTCTCGTTGGACACCTTCTTTAGAGATCAGAAGATTCATCGTTTCAGGGTCGTCTAAATAGCAAGCTAGCTAGTCTTAATTATGCGCGGTGACCTCAGCAACGGCTCTGCTTACGGAATGGAAAGAGGGAAGATTAATGGCCGCATAGCGTACAAATTATGTGCCATCGACCCATCAGATTGATGGCATGATCACCAGGGTACGAAGAGCTATGTCATGATGTGGTTTCAGTAGGCCTTACTGGCTAGACACTTGAGATCATCAAATCAGCAGCAACCAAGTTACCTTAATGTGATGATGCTTTATTTCTATTGCATCATAGTGACAGTTTGTTTTCTTTCTTTGGGAAAGGCAGAAACCCATCTGCAAGGGTTTTCAAATGCGCACTTGCAAGGCTAATCCTCATGTTCATACCCATCTAGTTGATCCACTGTAGAGCCAGTACACGCTGGAGCCTTGCTGGACGTCCACGCAGGCGCCACATCAGTGGTCAGCAGGCCAAACCAAGCCAGGGTTTTCTGAAACCACATTAACACTTGCAGGCGTTTGAATGCAAGGAGCGGCGCAATTGCAAGTGATACAACTCCCCCTGACTTGTAGTTTTTCTTTTTTGCCATTTCCCTTTTTTTTATTACATCATGGTGCATATTTACTGTTAGTTTGTCGCTGTGTAAGATTATGCAGAGGAATGCAGTAGACTACAGTGTGTTTTTGTTGCTACTGTTAAATTTTGTTTCATTCTTTTCCGTTCTAAAAGTGTACCTGAAATCAACAGGATGCTCTTCCTTGTGGAAGCTCATCAAAATGCACAAGTGTTTGTGAATGGCTTGAGACAATTAATGTTCATGTCCTATATTCCCAAAGGGCGGGATATTAATCCCATTATCTTGTAACTTCAGTAAGCTATTGTTATGTTATAAATCCTTCAGATTTATAGTATGAGATAGAGTCATGTTTCAGAGTAAACATGGATAATCTTAGTACAAAATTTCTTATTTTGGTCAGAACATATGATTTGGTTTCTGATGATTTCGATAGGTGCTACACCTCTGACTTATGCACTTCGTTGGCGGGCTGTGGATACTGTGAGGTATCTCTTTGATCATGGTGCCGATGCAGAAAAGGCAGAAAAGCCTGGTGAACAAGGTTTTACCCCTCTTCATGTGGCAGCTGGAGCAGGTCCCCCCCCCCCCCCCCCCTGGTGCATATATATGTCATATTTCTATTTGTTCATACTATTATGTGCACATATCACCACTTTTGTAAGAGTTATTTGTCAACTTGTTTTGGTAACATGCAGATTATGAAATTTACTACTAGTATTCTTCTTCTTTCTTTGTCCTTGATGACTTCTTCTGGTCTTCGAAGTTTCACTACCAATCGGTGTGCCGTGTGTTTGTGAGTAGCAGTGACGAAATGATACTAGGATAATCGTTTTCCCTGAGTAGCAATTAAACAATTCTGTTCATTTTACTGTTAAATATGTTTCCTTAACCTGTCATAACCTGCTAGTATTATTGTTTACTGTATTGCATTGAGTGTCTTACGTATGTGGATTCAAGTGTGGTACTGTGACTGAATATTAGATGTCCAATCTGAATTAGCATTCGATACACATCTGGTTGGTTGGTATTCGAGTTTGGTTTGTAATAATATATGGATGTGATCAATCTAGTTTTCACCACTATACCTTTAGAATTATACTGTTTATACGTCTAATATTCTATATTTCTAAATCAGGATTGTGTGAAATGATAGAAGTCTTGCTCTCAAAAGGAGCTGATGTTAATTGGTTTTCTTACCGTGGGACACTACTGCATTCTGCTATTATCGGAAAGCAGGTTGCTGCCGTGAAGCTCTTGTTGGATCATCATGCGGATGTAAGTTCCATGTCATGCCTTTTCTATGCTTGGTATTGTTTGATCTACTATGTTAGCAACATGCTCGTAACTTCTGCAAGATGGTGTAACTTTTTTTTTGTCTATCATCTTCACATGTTCAGAAAAATCAGTTATGTAGCACTGAGATGGCATGTTTTCTAAAGTAATACAGTGTACTGAAGTATTTTGATGAAGTTTAAATTTTCCACCATAAGTTTTATTTGGGGATGGGACAGGTAGCGAACCAAGATTTCCTTTGTTGCAACATGCCTGCAAACTTTCATCATGTGGCATTATCATTTTCTGTTTTTTTCTTTGACAGTGTAACAAGCCAGTGTCCCTACATTATACACCTCTGATCGCTGCTCTCCATGCCCGCTCGCTGAAATGTGTGAAGCTTCTGATTGAGGTAATCCATATCCTTCCTATATCTAATTGAAATCTGTTTTATTGAACTCTTGTGAAGGCAGCAATTAATAGTAAGTCTCTCGGGTTGTGAAATTTATGGCACACTTATTTTATCATTTCCAATATGCTTATGCAACTTCTTCTGTATTAGGCGGGTGCTGATGCGAAGGGTGTTCCTCCGCTAACCCCCTTAATAGTTGCTGCAAATGATGGTTTAACTGATTTCTACGAACCTTTACTTCGGGCCGGTGCTGATCCTGATGTTCGTGATGATGTAAGTTTTAGTTTCTCATGTTTTGTTCTGCTTCTATGTGCATACTCTTCACACCATGAAGATTGCTACACACAGGAAGCTTTACTAAGCAACTAGTTAGTGTTGGTATCCAGACTTCTGAAAGATGGTCTATTTCTTGATTCAACTAACGGATATTACTATTCATATTTGGTGTCCAATGATAGTTCCATCTGAGTACATTTGCAACAGGATTGGAACTGTGAAGCTTGAGATGTATAATCTTGATTGCATTCTAGACAATCCTTCATATTTCTTCTTTTCTGTCCCATACTTGTGTTCAGATTGTCTGTGTTAGATTGTGTTTGGACATATGTTGATATGTAACTATCATGTTAGCTTTTGTCATGGGCATGGGCAGCTCAGAAGGCGCATAGCAGCAGACTGGCTGTAATGCAAGCATGGGTCATTTCCACATGGTTGTGCACCTGGCCGGCTGCAAGTTAGATCCAAAATTAGGGAGTCATATGGGTCTGCGAGTGGAAAATTTATTATCCTAATTCTGAAATCTTACATAGTTTATAATGATGTCAGGCTGTGACATTCTGCATGCAATATCTTTGAGTCATATGTGGGAGCTCTCTTGGAGATGAAATTTCATTTATTTATTTTCTTATAAACAGCAAGATAGATTATCTGATAAATGTGATGCTGATTTGTTTGATAACTTATCGAAATACCTAAGATAACTTGTGAACAAAGGAACTCTTATGTACCATGACCTCTGGTCACAAATAGTTGCTGTTTTGAACATTGAGAAGGCCTCCAAATTGGAATATGAAACTTCGAAACCAGTTTCTATTGTAACGTAATTATGGAATCTAATACGGTTATAATATCTCAAAAGTTTGCTTTGAGAAAAATCTTCACGTATAACTTTCAATTTTGAAATATATTTATAGTTCAAATTTCAAAGGTTTGACTACATGTATGTCCAAAGTGGCATTACTTGTGACCCGAGGAAGTTTGCGTGAAGTTTGCAGAAGTGATTGTGAATTTATGGTTTAGTAAATTCAGTGCAGTGAAATGTGAGCTTTGCAATGTCCAATTTACGCCAGATGTTTTGTCTGATGGACGGCTTGTAGCAGAAATATTAAGAGGTGCCTCACATTTGTTTGATCTTAAATGTATAACGACTGAATTGATTGGGGCAGCCTTCGGTAGTGGTCGTCATCCTATACGTGTCTGTACTTCTGTTAGTATACCTTTCCCTCGAGTAAAATGTTGTTTTGCTTTATTATTAACAGGGAGGTCAGCTGCCAATAGAGATTGCTGCACGTAACAATAGACGGAAAGATGTTGAGACCCTTTTTCCAGTAACATCTCATATTCCCTATGTGCGTGATTGGAGTGTTGATGGGATACTTGCTTATGTCAAATCAGTGCCGAAGGAGGAGGTATGAGTTAATTCTAGGATCATTGTCAATTGGCACATCTAAGATTATTATCATGTCTTAATACATTCTGGAGCATTTTCTACTCTTTAGAGTCTTCAGTGCATGTTTGTGAACTGCACCTTTGAATGGCACTAATTCAATTGGATTACTGAACCAGTGGCGGAGCGTAATTAAGGGGGGCCAAAATTTAAACCAAAAGCAATATGTGCTTGAAAATAGGTCCGAATCATACAAAAGTACATGTCAATTGAATATATCTTGCTCCTTGCATCCTTTGCATGTTCGGCTCATTTGCGGTAGTCAGCAGCTCACTTTGGCGGTGGCACGCAGCAGCACAAGATGTTCCGTGTGCTGATGCAGCAGCTGGCGTGGCGGCTAGGCAGCGGTTGGCCCTCCAAGCCATGAACAGGGAGAAATAAAATTGGGAATTGAGAGATGATCTAGAAATCAAATCGCCATGGATGTAGGCATAGAGATGAGTTGAAACCAAAACACCACCACAGGTGATGTTGTTCCGGAAAAAATGAGAGACAAAGTAAGACTTCCGATCTGTTTTCTGTTTTCGCTGTCGCAAGTTGCGAAGAGTTTTTTCAAGAGAGGGGCCATCATTTGGAAAAAAAAGGCGATCTAGAGTAAAGCTCCATGTATGTGGAGCTACCAGTACAAATATCAATCAAGCTGCTTCTTTTTTATTAGAAAAATCAATCAAGCTGCTTTGGGTAGCTAGCTTTGCAAATATAATATCCACCCGGTAAATCAATTTGGTGCTCTAAAGTTAACATACTTCACTGATGGAATGTACCAAAAAGCTTAATATACATAGTCAAAACTTGTTTGCACTTTTGGAGGAGGGAGGGGGGGGGGGGGTCTCACAACCCCCTTTGGCCTCCAAGAGGCTCCACCAGTGGACTGGACTATCAAGTGGTTAAGTCATGGAAAAATTCATCTCAATAGGACTGACTGGATGAATTCCAAATCGACATAAGCTTTCTCTCTTAAAAAGTTGAATTTCTTTTAATCTTCAATTGTAGTTTTAGCTGTTTGAAAGGGTTTCATTCCATTAGCACTTAAAAGTTTTTTTTTTCTAAAAAAAAATCAATCAATAGTGTTCATTGCATTATGGATAAATTTTTACTGGAGGAGAAAAAAATGCGGAGACAAATGTTTGCCCTACCTTACTTGAAGTGTCCTTGTGTTTTTTTCCCACTTAATCTTACATATAATTACTAATCTGAAAATGTTGAATTGACAAACGCACTAGGGAGCACTGCAGAATTTTTTTGGGGACCGAAACAGGAGGGAATTCCCCTACGATGCTTTTCTTAAGTGGAAAAAATTATGTCCAGGAAAAAAAATGTACAGGATCGACAGTTACAAAGAAGGCATCCAGCTACACATTTATTTCACTGCAGATAATTTACTTTAGGGTGGTGTGAACTGTGTGGTCTCAGTTTGTATGATCACGCTCTTCTGAGTTTGAATATTTCAGGATGACCCGTTATACAAAATGGGGCCAGCTTATCTGAAACTGGAAGGAACCAAGGCTTACAAGAGAAAAGATTATGTTTCTGCAATAAATTTCTACTCCATGGTATGTGTTGTATTGTGCTCTTTTACCCAATTCCAAATTAATCAGCCCTGCAAAAAAATTCTCTTAATTTATCATTATGGTTTAGGAACTCATAGATGAATGGCTTGCAGAATTTCGAATCTCCTTCAATAATCCAAATAATAATATAACGCGAATTTTCATTCATTCATCTGGTGCAATCACATCTGTTTTTTCAAATTCAATAATCAATAGTGTGAATCTGTGCATAGGCTGCCTCCTTTGATAACAGAGCTAGATCCCCACCAAAACAGAAAGCTGCTGTCGTTGTCTAACAGGCATATGTTTGTAAAGCTCAGGAACCGGTACATGGCTTGCCTCACATTGTAAATAAATGGGAATTGTCTTTGTGATTTATTTGTTTGTGCTATTAACAAAACTCCATTTGTGCCATAAGAAAAGATTTCATCAACCCACGTAAATGACATGATTACTCTTGTATCTAGTTAGTAGTCGCCAATGTTTTTATGGCGTAACGCGTTTTATGGCGACCGACCTTATAACGCTTATGGCATATGGTCTGGCGACATCATAGACACAACCTTATGGCGAATGATAGCAAATTAAATCACAACTTCATAGGTATAACCTAACTCTATAATATGTATGACAACAAACTGAAGCAACATGCAGTCAGGCAGTACATGTACATCACATATTCAGAAATTAGAACAGAGAGGACAGATACAGAAGAAACAGAGCACTAGCATGGGGAGGAAGAGCAAGGAGAAGGAGAGGGGGACGGGGGCAGCCAGGGAGATACCTTGATGGTCACCTGATGCACGTAGGAGAGGAGCAACGGTGCTGGATTGGAGCAGAAGCGCTACCCTGCAGCTGGATCTGGAGGGGAAAGGGGCTGGCGGAAGGAGGGGAAAGGGGGGTGGCGGGAGGAGGGGAAAGGGGTCGCAGGGATGGGGGGAAGGTGTTGCGGAAGGGGAGCTTGCTGCCGTTGGCCATTCGCCGAAGAGGACGAGGTCGGAACTCGAGGTACGCAGCTATTTCAACCTGCCATTGAGAGCCGTCTGGGGGTCGCCGCCCGCCATGGGGCCGCCAGGGCTCGCTGTCCGCCATGGGGAGCCGGCGTAGAGGCGGCCACTGGCTCGGTGGCATCGTGCAGCACGGGTCGGCAGTGAGCGTAGAGAGGTAGGGAGAGAAGGAGGTGAAGCGGAGGAGCGGCCAGGGTTGAGCCCTGGTGAACGCCGGCGGGCGGCTCGCCTGCCGGGGGAGGCGGCGTCGCGATGTCCGGGCAGGAGAGCTCGGGAGCTAGAGGAGCCCCGCCAATGGCTGCCTGATCTGGAGCAGGGACCCATTGCTTTTTGCAAAAAAATGCAGGACCTGATTGCTTCCTTAAATTTGTGTGCAGGCCCACCCCTAACGGTCAAACAAGCAGAGCTCTTACACGCAGGGCCCAGCTGTCATAATCGCAATCAATTGATAAGCACTCGGCGATTTGTGTTTTTTGAAACAGCCGATCCCAATAAATCCGGTAGATTTTTGGAACCCTAACCTGAATTGTAGTAGTTTTATGCTATTTACTCCTCTCTCTTTCCCTCTCCCTCTCTATGTGGAGAGCTCTTTCCTTCCTGCCGCTGGCTGATGGTTTCCGCGCGCGCACGCCAATTTCTCCCGCCGCTGGCTGCTGTTCTCACGCGCGCGAGCTCACCTAGTCCATGGCGTCTAATTTCTGGTATGGCGGCCAAAAACGCGTCATATGGACAACCTACGGACGCCACGCGTGTATGGTGGACGCCACAAGTCAAACGTATCGCGAGCCTGGATGCTTCAGGCTACGACCGCGCCACACTGTTATATTGGCGCCAAATTCATTCCACAAAAGTTAGACATGCTGTTGGTATCTTCACAGAATATTTGCTTTGTTAATTGCCTTCATCTCTGTTTGTTTCAGAACATTTGTCCGCTGAATGAAGGATATTCGTGCTGTTTCTGGCCCTATTAGTACTTCCCTCTGACCAGATCAAGAGGAGTAGTTTGTTTTCTTTTGTAAAGTGAGCCCAAGGAAATAGGCCTGAGTGGGGAAACATGATTTTAGATTTTAGTTCTTTTTCTGTTCACTGAAAATAATATGGGAGACCACTACTTATGATTGTAGTTATGGCAGTATTTTCCAGTCTCTACCCCTATTCTAATGATAGAAAAGGTTACATGGTTGTGGCATGTTTTTCAATAGTGATATCTGGTTATTTAGCATTAATATTTTCTAGTTTGAGTGCTAAATTAGTCTTTGGCTTGGACAAACGTAGTGAAATGGAGGGAGTACAATAGTATATAGCACCAAGTCAGACTGAATGATCCACTGTGATCTAGTGTGTTGAAATATACCGTGTTGTATTTGGATTATGTGGATGGATCAAATCGGCTAAGGCTTATGGGCTCACTACATGCTTTTCATGGCACCAACCGCTAAACCAACCCGATGAATCGATTAACCAGATCAATTACCTGATTAAACGTGTTGGCCTACTCATTTCACAAGACTCTAATTGAGGGGGCCTTGAATTTGAACTTGACCGGTTAAATTGAGCTATGTGGCAAGTTTTGGAGTATTTTGCAATCCTTAACATACTATATTGTAAATCCTCATGAGTTCAGAATAGATGTCAGTATGAAATCTGCATGAGTTCAGAACTTTATATAGAGAGAAAGCTATAATCTGAATGGATGCCTTAACCAAGTCCACTTTATATATTTCGATTTTTGAGTCTCCAATAGTCGGAAACCCAGTTTACCATCCTGACTCTCAACTACCTAACAATTTCTTGCGTACAGACGTGAGTAAAAGTTTAATCCTGTATGTAATGGCAGCTTTAGCAACGTGACAGTTGCAAGTGTGATTTGTTATTGCAGGCAATCAAGCTTAACCCTGGAGATGTAACCTTGCATTCAAATAAGAGCCTTTGCTGGATTAACCTGGGGGAAGGAGACAAGGCCTTGGAGGACGCCGAGTTTTGCAGGATGATACGGCCTGATTGGCCAAAGGCCTGTTACAGGCAAGGGGCTGCCCAAATGTTATTGAAGGTGAGATAAAACTTCACAATTTAGCTACTCCTGCTGTGCTGCTGTGGCCAATCCGTTTTTATCTCCTCATGACCACTGCAATTCATCTGTCTTCAGAACTATGAAAAGGCATGTGAAGCATTCCAAGATGGTCTGAAGTTGGACCCAACAAATGTTGAGATTGAGAATGCATTACGGTACCATACTTATCCCTATCTTTGTGTCTATCTGTGTCGGAAATTTTAGTGTAATCTTAAACCTCACTCTGGATTCTATTACTCCCGTGTCATGATAAATCATATAGAGCATTATACTGAAACATGCATACCGTGAATATCTTAAGCATGATATTAAGCTCAAGACACTAACTTGTCTGGTACCCCGTCCTATCACAAATATGTCAAAAAAAAAGGTTTATTTAGAGTTGAACATTTTGAACTTTGACCATCAATAGTTAAGTATCCAGACATACAGCATACGGTTGATACTACTTAATTTACCATGGAAGGTAATTTCCAATATATAACTCTTTATCCAAAACAATGAGAGAACTTGATGGTCAAAATTTCACCTTGTAGACCATGTTGATGTCCCTAAACGACTTATATTTGTGATCAGGAGGACTATGATTCTAGTCTCAATATTGAATCCCAAAGAGCATCATAAATGCATTGCTAACACACTTGTATAACATAATAATGTCATATTTTGATCACACAGGGAGGCAGTCAAGTCCTTGAAGATATCTCATGCCAAAATGGTTTCATGAACCGTCATCCTTTGATCAGAAGAGACCTGTGCAAAGCCAGGCTGTTTCTGTGCTGGCTTCCCCTTCAACGTTTAAAGATGTTGAGTTGATTGTACATAGTATGTTGGGTCATGATGGTACAATCTTCAACCATTTCTTGCCACCGAATGCTGATCGTGAGTTTGAATTGAATCTCTAGGCGTGCGTTGACAATTTATCTGCATTTTCGTGCCAAAGTTCAGGATTCAGTGTCATATAATGCATGGTGCAGTAACATGAAATTGGACGTGTCTTGAATTTCTGCCTCTAAGTTTCCTGTTTCCCACTCGGGTTTCTTTGAATTTTTTTGATCATACCTAGTATGTTTTCCTTTTTGAGTTGTCGTAGCTACCTAGTTTAGCATTAGCCTCCTGCAAGAGTTGTTTCCCCCTTTTTCTCATTGGGTCATCGATTGCTCACCGAGTTGTAGTGCCGCGAACTCCCCGACTCTGTCGTGGCTGAGTGCGTCTGTAGCTCGCTGCTAGCGAGATATTTTTTTTCTTTTTGATGGAATGTAGCTTGATAGATGGTTTTATAGCCTGACCAACTAGCAGCTTAGATGTGAACATATGGAAAAGGAATTAGCACCTGAGTGCTGGAAGAGAAGATAGTGTAGAAAGAGGGGCAGACTTTAGCCGAGGAGCGTAAAGCAAGTCAGTTAGAACTGCAGTTGTTAGAGCAATCAGTAATGGCACAAATGCTGGGAACTAATCGAACAAGTACACGAGGTAATTTAAGTCATTTATTTGAATTATCAGTTGTTGTCTGCTGTATGTCAAAAATATGCATATACCATCGTATGCAGATTCCTTAATCCAAATGTGGTGCAATCACCCTTTTCGACTCCAAGTTGTACTGGGACCCTAGTCGCAAAATCTTGTACTCCCACTGATCCATATTACTTACTCAAATGGATGTGTAGACGTATTTCAGTATATCCGTTTGAGTGACAAGTAGTAATATGGATCAGAGGGAGTACCATTTCTTCTCACCAATTGAGGCAAGCTGCGCAAAGGAAAATGTTGCAATGTCACCATCGTGCGATGGTGAAAAAATTATTACCATGCTATATACTGCAACAGCTCCCACCAATGTGAGGTGTGGGGAAGCAATCCAAGGGTGTCAGTTATGTGTATGTACCAAGGAGTAACTCATTCCTGTATGTATAAAACAAGCAGGAATTCAGTAATCATCGTTCCATCATAAATTTGGAACACAACAGAGCAAAGGGAACAAACTCCTAACATTAGTTATTTTAGCAATTCCATTTTGGTTATTCTGCACATACCAATTACTCCGTAAACGAATATAGTGATCCAAAACGTCTTATATTTGTTTACAGAGGGAATACTACTTATGTTACTTACTTAATCTGGTCCATCAGTAGGCATGTATTTACAAAGAACTACAGTGGTATCCAAGGAATGCTAGGAAGAGAAGATTCTAGTGTTGATGCCGGCGATGATGCTAGTATGGAGGATGGCGACCCCAATAGCTATCAAGCCATTCTTGTGTGATGCTAAGCGGTCTCCCATTGACGAGCTAATCGTATTGAGCAGAGAACCTGACAACAAAAGAAATGGATTATCAAGAGATGCAAAGAACAAACTGGCTAGGGATTTTGATTAGTATAGAGGAACTGAGCTCACAATTATAGTTTACCCATCCCATGCGCATCTTCTCCAAGTCGAATACAAATACTTTATCATGTAGAACAAGATCTGCAACAGGAGGCACCGAATATTTCGTAATATATTTAGCCATACAATGTTTGCATGAGCAAATTAACCAGTGTTCATATTGATACAACATGGGGAGTTAAAGAAAAGCGTGGAGTTCAAAGCCATGACTAATCTCCCAAGATAACAGGTTGCTTTCAAACTATGTTTACTATTGTATTTGCAATTATTGAGATTTCCTTTATAGCAACTTAATTCATCTCATACTACCATGAGGCAATATCTTTCTTGAAGTCTAATACCTACATGTGCATCTTATATTACTTAATTAGTCAACATGAGTACATTACTAACCTCCAAGAATAGTGGTCTGCTCGTACTTATAGATTGACTGGCTCCTTTGAAAGCCGATGCACAATATCTCTTCAATATCATTTTTTTTAGAGGAAAGGTCTTCATCCTGAAAACAGTGATATGATATTGATACATTTGAGTCAAGCCCTCACAAACAATGCACGCGATATGTATTTGTAAAGATTTGAATTTAGTAAGGGTAGCATATGAAGGTTTTTGGACTACTTACATAATAACCCCTGAGCACAAGATAGTCCTTTGGAACCAATGTAATTGCAGCTCCACCCTCAAAATATAATGTCACCGTTGGAAACAAAGAGGCAGTGCTGTGGAGAAGTAAAAAAAATGTTGTGTCAACTAATCCAAGATTTGAAGGACATGAACTATTTAATTTCCTTCTGAGAAAAAATAAACCTGTTGGATCTAGAAACAAAATAACAATCGTCCCCCATGTCTTCAAAGGTGCCTACAGATTGTACGACGGAGGCTTTTATCTGTAGATAGCCAATTATATTTCATTATGACTAACAATGGCACAAATTTGTTATTGAAAGTATTATTTAGATTGATCAATTATTAGTTATTCAAAGAAGAGTTCGTGTGTCATATGATTATATGAAGAACTCACTGCACGGGTAACGGGACCATAGATCCCATCTGCAAGGTATGCTAAACTCGTTCCAGAATCCACAATTGTTCCTTTCGTATTTGATGTTGTAAACAAGGAAGAATCAATGGAGACCTCTTTACCATTGACATAAATGCTCTTCATATTCACACTGTAATGTGGCCTGCAATTTATTGCAAAAATGTCAAATAAAAATACTCCAGATATTCTACCAGGAATGGTAGAGTTCACATTCAACAGCACACACGCACACACACACAAAGAGTAGCAATGTTGCATCCCCCATTTCTTCGGGAAAAAAGAGCATGAATGTACACTCAAATCTACAAATTAAAGAACGTAGAACAAAATTCACACTTAATATCGGCAACTGAAAGTTTGTGCATATAAATAAAACTAACATGTAAGTATGTAAAAGGGTTTTGTTGGAAAGCTCACTATAACAAGATTATAAATGAAGACAAGGCAATGCGATTTTGCACATTGGATATTGGTCAAATCTGTTATTACATTTGCACTACCAATTTCTATCCTCCATAAATTCTTGACTCTAAAATTCCATAATCGATGTAACTCCAGGGAAAAATTCTTTCTGTGATTGAACAAGTGGCGTGAATACAAGTCCTGGCTCTACAAGTTCACCAAGAACAAGAATGCCTCCACCTTCTTTTGAGCCTTTCAGGCAATGGGAGAATACTTTAGGGGACATCCCTTGAGTTTTCAGCTGTGAAATTACAGATATAGCATTCTTTCCAAATCCAATAATTCCATCAGTGTGCAGGTTCCCTGACCGCGAGGTGCTACATCTGTTTAAAAAATATCGTTACAACATCAGTCTAGCTAGGTTTTTAACTGCATACTAATTATAATATCATCAGTATGGACAATTATTGATTGGAAATTTAAAAAGGTACCGCATGCAAGAAAACTGTACCCAAAAAACACTGAGGCTGAAGAACTGACACCCTGCTCATTTCTCATGAAGGCGTCAAAATGAAGGGTGTCAGACACATAGTATCCTGACGTAGCACTTCCATCGACGTATGTATTAGTGTAACCGCATTGGCTGCTTCTGGAGTCTGAGGGATTACAGACCGCCGCCCCTGTTTCGAGGGCATAGGTACACCTATTGTCGGAGCATAACATCTTGGATGACGTTGAAGAAGAGTTTGGGTCATAAAACTCCAACGTGATCTGGGAAACAATATAGTGAAGTACAACGGTAAAGTTTGATCCCATCACAAGGGATACTGAAAGTAAATGATCGCTCAATTAAATTAGAGAATTTTCTACTTACATTGAGCTCCGTTGATGTAGGGCAGCCGGTGCATGGGGTGCAAGAGACCCACAAGACGTCACTTCCGGTGTCGAACTGAAGAGAGTACTCCTTGGATGGAGTCCCCAACTTCACATGGGCATAATACAACCTGCAAATTCAATCTTCAGTCACAATAATCACAAAAGAGTGTTTTGGTTATAGCTTGAAAAAAAGAGCCCAACTTCTTTTTCAAAATGGCAGCAAGTTGCAGAACTGAAACATGATGAGATCATAGTTCCCCAAAGGAGGTTGATCAATCCCAAAACCAGTGGACAAGTAAAATTCAAGCAAACTGATGGCACATCGGCAGTATAACGACTGGCTGGTGGCATGGCATCGTCTGTTCCAAGGTGTCAATTGTCATCATCGTAAGCTGCAAATTCGGGATTCTATTGTCACCCCTTCCCAAAACTATAGCTTTCAATCCTGACGAGTTGAAAACCACCAAGAAGAAATCGCTAGGTGAATGCTGATGAACTGTAAAAGCATCATAGTGAATGCTGATGGGCAGTGGAAGTGAGACTCAGAGACCACAGAAAATTTAACAGCACAGATGGGTACATTTTCAGTACAATAAAATACACCGTCCCTGTTTCTGAACCTGAGGATAAGGTGCTAAACCTAAGCAAGGCTCTCTATGGGCTGCGGCAAGCACTCTTGATCATGCACTAGTCTCAGTTGGGTTTGAAAAATGCCCATTGGGACATGCTGTCTACAAGAAGTTGAGTGGCAATACCATGTTGATTGAGGTGTATGTGAATGACCACCTCATCAATACAGGAGGCAGCAGCATGGAGATTGCTGAGATTGAAGAAAAAAATTATGCATGAGTGAGTTGGGCCTGCTAAGCTATTATCTCGGGATCGAGGTAAAACAAACTCAAACTGCTAACCAGTCATCTTATGCAGCTCGGATTTTGGACAAGTGCGGTATGGCAGATTGTAACCCAACAAAAGTGCCAATGGAGGCAATTCAGAAGCAGAGCAAGAACCCTCCTGTCGATGCCACAATTTACCATAGCATTATTGGTAGCTTGCGCTACCTAGTCCGCTCTCATCCTGACGTAGCAAAGCATACACAGCCGGCATTATGAGCCACACATTCATGAAGTCACCCAAGGGCCAAGGCAGAGGATATGGCTGCTGTCAAACAGATCCTGAGGTATGCAGAAGGAACTCTTGAATATGGTATGGGTGTGTTTACAAGTAGAGTGAAACGGGGCTGCAACTGCATGGGTTCGGTGACAGCGATATGGCCGCCTTACCGGGGACATTGGCGATCGGAAAAAGTACCACCGGCATCATCTTGTACCTCGGAGTAACTTGAGTCAGCTGGAATGGATACATCGCTGGCAGCATGCCAAGGTGTTTGGCTTGGAAGGTTGCTGTCTGATCTTCAGAAGGAAGATGTCAGCAATCTCCTCGAGCAAGAATTCAGTTCACCATGAAAGAAGCAAACACATGCCGGGAATGTGTTGAAGCTGGAACCTTGCTTTTGAGGATGTGCGAACTGAATATCCTATTCCTAAGTCCTAACCAAGTCTCTCAAAACGAACAAGTTGATTGAGATAACAGAGGAGAAAGTGCTGGGAATGGAAGATCTGGTTGAGATGCGCTGGATCTGTGGAAGTAGGTGGCGGAGGGAAGGGGAGGGGTCGGATATTAGCATACCATAGTCTAAGATTTCTGCAGCAGAGCGAGAGACAGAGGATGGATTCGTCCACACAAAAATAAAAATTGAGCATTCTTACCCGGGCATCCCGTCCAGGTAGAAACCCGCAGCCGCCGCACCATTCTTCCCCTTCCTCGCCAGGCGCGACCGATCGTGCTCCTTGAGCCGCTCCAGGTGCGTCCCGCTGAGCGGCAGAGAACGCTGCAGGATCAGCGCCGGCACCGGCTCCGGCGATGCCACCGCAGCAGCACAAGAGATGACCTGGAGCGCCACCGCCAGGGCAAGCGCCGGACTCATCGGGATGTTCGCCGCGGTGAGGGCCGGCAGTGGCGCCGCGGCGTACTCTTGTTTTACGCTTTCCTTTTACGGCTGTTTTAGATAGGGCTGTTTCAGATTATTGCCATTTGGTATTTTTTTAGGCATAGTAATTGTATTTTCACGCTTATATTTTTCTTTTTTTTGAGGGAAAGACACTTCATTAATTAAAAGAATTTGAGGGAAAGACAATTCATTAATTAAAAGCATGGTCACAACGACTATCAAACCATGTACTTCTCGGCTTTTCGTGTCTTTTTTTTCCGAGGGAACAAAGACATTTACAAGAGACTATCGCCGAATGCGAACATTCAGTGTGGTCACAACCCACACCTAAAGCACACACACGCTACTCTCTCACGAAATGATCTAACCGTTTGACTCCTGCGGCGTGCCAATCATGAATTTCGTCAAGCACTTGCGAGGCTAATTGCCTGGGTGATCTAAGTTGCTCCATTCTTTCAAAGACCCTCGCATTGCGCTGTTTCCCCAGCGATCATATTGTGGCTATGACCAAGGTGTCGAAGCCGCAGGTACGTGCTCAAAGCGTCACATCACCAGGTGAACTTGTCTAGGCTCTGCTCGTCCCTCTCAGTGTAGCTTGGAGCAACCAGAGTTGCATCAGTTGCATGAGGGCCATGAACGGGATATCACCCTCGATGTCACATGCCCAGGAGTTTTCTGACAGGGCCTGGTAGACGGTGAGATGATTCTGTATCGACGTCGGTACAAGGGCCAAGATGGCTGGCACGATGTCCGCTACAGAGTTACCATGAATCAGTCGGTCTTTCCAAAAGAATACCTCCCCACCGTTTCGAGGAGTAAAATGCACAGAACCATCACATTAGCGTCATAGCTCTGAAAAACCACCACTTTACAAAACGTGACACTTTGTACTGCAGCGAAATTTTGACAGTGGCAAAAACACTGATTCTTTTTCTAAGAGCGTTTTGACGTGTCCGATCACTCGCGGCCGACAGTAGTGACAGCGAGGCACTAACGACCACTACTGTAGGATGCTGTTAACGCGACACTACGATCAGGGACCCTTCGACGAAACTGTGTGTGATGCAATAATCGCAAAAGGTGGTGTAAAATAACCGTCAAAAAAGGTGCAAAATGTTTGCGATGGCGGACACATCAAACACGATTCAGATTTTAGTTGCGTGTGCGATGCTGGGCATACGGTTGATCCATACGAACTGTTTGCGATTAGACAAAACAACAGAAACGGGCAAACCCCTAATCATCAATGTGTGTGCGATATACGGCGTACAGTTTGCTCCGATGAACTGTTTGCAATGATCGACGTGAACACAAATGATTTGGCATAACAAGATGTGTGTGATACCCGACAAACAGTTCGGCAATCAGAATTGTGTGCGATCATTATAGACAGCCCATACAGTCTTTTTTATGAATTGTGTGCTCGTCAGGGCACACAGTTCAACAAACCAACATGTGGGCGATAATGTAGAAGATCTCTGTCGAATACGTATTACTAACCGTCTGTGATGAGATTGACAGGATAAACAGAGATAACAAATTAATATGAGCGAACAGAAATAGAGGTATGTACAATCTGCTTAATTTAGTCCTTCTTCTTCTTCTTCTTCTTCTTCTTCTTCTTCTTCTTCTTGGCGAGGATGCTTCTTGCCGTTGACGGTTGGCTTTTCATCGCCGCCGCCGCCGTCGTCGTCATCGTTGTTGCTGTCGTCATCGTCCTCCTCCTTGTTCGACCATTCCTCCTCCTCATCATCGTCGTCCGCTTATCCGTCCTTCGACGGCTCCTCGTCCGTCTGGTTGTCGTCTGACGACTCGGGAGGCGGCATCCCTTCCATTATCTGGATATAATCGAGGTCTGGGTTCGACGCCGGACTCATGGAAGACGAGCGGGATGATTCCGATGTTGACCTATCATCGGGAGCCAGACTGCTAGCCAAACTGTCGTCCTCGCTGTCGCTCGACATGGCTGCAGTGTGTGTGCCAGTGTGTAGCGCGGCCTGCCGGGGACGATGAAGATGGTGGACACTTAAGCGGGGTATGCAGAGAAGAGGAAATGCCAATTGAAGCGGGGGTTGACGTATTATCTAACCGCTGATATAATCAACCGCAATTATTTGTACCCAGTCGCTCCAAATTCCTGGGGTTGCGCAGGACGCCTATTGGCTGGTTTATTTTTTAGGACAAAAATAAGGAATGAGTTTTGGAATTATGCACCGGTACCGGTACGAACGGAGTAGGACAGTTGGCAAGCAATACATTGAGCTCTTCTTATTGATAAAGCCAGTAATAATCAAACTACAAAGGAAAAGAAAAAAAGACAAAGGGAAATATCTGCACGAATCTTGGCTTAATATCAATGGCATAGGATCTAGATGTGCATTACTTAGAGCACATCTAGATGTGCTTTAGCAATACTGTCAAACAAAACCCCTAATCATCATTGCAAACAGCGCATAGAACATGGCTAATGCGACAACCACAACTACACATGCTAGTTCCTTCTTGTCTCTTGCTTTCATCTGTTGCCTGTCATTGATTCTTTCTTGCTTCATCATACTGATTGTACATTCCAGAACAGTCGGTTTCTTCTTCAGCTTTACGTTATCTTCTGCGAGCTTGGTGATAACACTCCTAGCCCTGCCATGCCATTCTTCATCCAACCAGTAAACAAAGGCACAAGCCTCATAGGACGATTTGGATCCGTAGTACACCTGCCTTCTGATGACCTTAGGCAAGTGCTCAGCGGCGACCGCCGTCATGGCGGCGATACGAGTAGGAGCAGCCGCACCGAAACCATCAGCACCACTCGTCCTCATTCCCCCAATGTCAGCGTCATGCGAGGGAAGTTGGAGACTATGTAGGGATTTGGGGGAAATGGGGAAACTGTGGGGATAAGCTAACGGTCGGGAACTACTTATGGCACTATATGTTGTATACGGCACACTGTTTATACATGTAATTTGTGTTAGGTATTACAACGTCACACACGATTTCCACACCAAATTAACCGTGTGAGAAGACAACGTAGGTTAGACACGGTTGCCGTTACATAACCGTATGTGATGTACTACCCTATCCATATAATTGAGTTACAGTGATACCGTGTAAACAGCCGCTCTACGGATATCCGTTAAAAAAAATAGCCGGTCTGCATATAGAGATGGCGGCGGCGGCCTAGGCAGCGGGTACCTGAGAAGAGGTCAATCCTCGGTCGGTGGGCGGTGGCGGCGTCATAGGAGGTCAATCCTCGGTCTGTGCGGGAGATAGGAGGAGCTCAACCATCGAGGTCGGCGGCGGCGTGATTCGAGCACATCCATCGTGGTCGATGACGGGACAGTGGAGGTCGAACTTCAGGCGGCAGCCGCACTAAGCTTTGCTCCTCGACCCTGCTGTCTCGGCGTGCCGCCGCATCGCGCTTCTCTGTCTGCTGGGTGGAGGTCGCTGCACGGCTAATTAATTAAGGCATTCTTTTCGTGAGTGGCTTAATTAAGGTATTCAAGTCCTAAGTGTCGGAGTAATGGGCCACGGGTAGCCTAACCCGAGTCCCTGAGCCTTTCAAGACATTGGGCCGGTTGCGCCCCACGAGCATCTAGAATGAAGTGCCGCCTTCTGGCGGCCGGCTGGCTCAAGAGGCCGGCTGCCAGAAGACGGCCGAGCTTCAGAAGACGGCACCAAGACAGGCCGACTCCTAGCAAGCGGCCTCCAGAGAGGCCGGCTCCTAGCAGGCGGCCCACGGCGCCCTCAAAGTTTGCGCCCCCATTAAGAAGACAAGACACGATGTGGCTATAGTGTAGCCCATCTCCCCCATATCCAGGGCAAGACGCGTCACTCCTGTCAGGCGGAGCCCTGTTCCCACGACGGCCTGTCGGTACGGCCTGCAGGCGGCGGGCCCCACCAGGCAGCGAGAGCCCGGAAGACGGCGGAAGTCTGACGAGTCGGACCCGAGGGAGGCCGGCCTCTAGCAGGCGGTCCACTCCTCTCTCGGGGTCCGTGCGCCATTAACTAGATGAGACACGGTGTGGCTACAGTGATCTCCCACCAGGCGGCGGGACTGTAGCCACGCTTCCCTGACCAAGTACGCGTCATTAGCATTACGGCTACAGTAACCAGCAGCCGGCAAGACCCGCGAGCGGCGGGAGTGGCCTGTCGACTCCGTACCAGACCAGTCGGCGGGGCCCACCAGGCGGCGGGCCCCAGCAGCCGGCGGAGAAGCCGGCGACCAGCACTGACAGCCGGGTCCTACACCCGGCTAGATTACCATTGTACCACTGGGGGGTAGGCCTATATAAACCCCCCAGGGCACCCATGCAAAGGGTTCCCAACCTGTTAGACCTAGACTCACATATAGAGAGAGGAGAGGGCAAGCCCTGCCTTCTTCCACCTCTAGCGTACAGCTCGAGGAGCATCATTGTACCGACTAGTGCCTTAGTGATCATGCGGCGACCCCGCAGAGTAGGACTAGGGGTGTTATCTCCTAGGAGAGCCCTGAACCTGTGTAAAGTGCGCCGGCGTTCGTGTCTACGCCTCATCCCGCTTCCAGGCACCAGCGACGTTCTACTCGCTCCCACCATGATAAGCCATCCTTTGGCATATGTTGCACCCAACCCCCGGCATTTGGCGCCCACCGTGGGGCGAGGTGCACCGTCTCCCGGAGACCTGTTCTAGACAGGAACCTTGTTCCTTCCTGGCGAGCACAGCCAGCCCGGCACGCCAGACGGCGTCTGCGCCGACGTGCTGCACGGCGCGGAGGTCGCCTGCGCGGCGAGCTGCCTCGCCGATCTTGTTGGCAAGATTCGCCTCTCCGACGAGCCCGTATCTGACGCGGGCACAGATGGCCCTGAGAGCCACCTCGTCAGCCTCCTCGACCAGCTCCACGTCGCCAGCGAGCCTGCTGTGGACTTGGAGTCGGTCGGCTCTACCGATCCGATGCTTGTCGACTCCGACACGGCGTCACTCGATGCCTTCCCCACCAATGGGGTGGTCTACGACGAGCCGCTCCCTCGCGCGGATAGTGGCGGAAGTACCTTCACGGAGGTGCTTGTCATTAGCCATGGCGAGCACTCTGGCGGAGGTGCTCGAGACCCGCTTGAGGCGGCGCTGCAAGACCTGACAGCGCCCATCCCAGAAGACGCCGACGCCGAGACGCTGGAGGCGCGCCGCGTCTAGCTCGTCGAAAGCGCCAACAGGCTCGCCAACATGAGAGGCCTTTCGGAGGCCTACCAGCGAGAGATGGACCATGCCGTCGGCGGCACGCCGACTCCTGGTGGGCCTAGCCGCATTGGCACGATCCGGCAGCGCGGCGCGGCCATTGCCAGCATGTTCAGGGCAGATCGCCCCGTCTACGCCACGCGCGCAGAGAACATACGAGCTGCCCAGGCGGCAGCAGACGAGCTAGATAAGCTTGAGGGTGGCGAGCGTCGCCACATGACGGAGCGCGTCCAGCGGCTCATCGACGCGGCTGCCGAGCAGCAAGAGGCCGGATGCCGCACTGAAGCGCCCAACCGGCGGAACGATGATCCGCCTCCTCGCCGAGATCAAGGCGCGACATCCCGGATGCCGACTGGTGGCGTCCGCGATAGAAGAGACATGGAGCCGGCTGCCAGCCGCAGCCGGACTCGCATCACCATCGAGCGCGACCAAGACGGCCGCCCAAGAGCAATAGAACGACGGGGCGACTGTCCGGCTCCCCCTCCTCCCCGTAGGGAGAGGCGCGCTTCCCCGCCGCCTGTTGACCACCCGACACTCGGCGACCGCCTTAGCCGTCGGGAAGGAGTCGGAGAGAACGACGCCCGCCACCGGATCGACCGCCTCAACCGATCCATGGTACTAGAAGAAGAAGATGAGTTGGGCCCGCCCTGTTTCGGCCCTCGCATTCGTGACGAGCCCTTTCCCAAAGGGTTCACGCTCCCAAGAGATATGCCCAAGTACACCGGCTCCGTGAAGCCGGAGGACTGGCCGGTCGATTACTCCATGGCCGTCAGCATCACAAACGGCAACAAGCGCGTTGCCATGAAGTACGTTCCACTCATGCTCCAGGGCACGACCCGGACATGGCTGAACAGCCTGAAGCCCCGCCGCATCAACAGTTGGGTTGATTTCACCGAAGCCTTCATCCGCAACTTCACCAGCACGTACAAGCGACCGCCCAAGCCTCGCCAGCTCTCCTTGTGCGTCCAAGGCCCCAACGAGTCGACTCGCGACTACCTCATGCGCTGGGCCGAGCTGCGCAACTCTTGCGAAGGCGTGCATGAGGTGCAGGCCATCGAGTACTTCACTGCCGGGTGCCGAGAAGGCACCCTCCTCAAGCACCGGCTTCTCTGCGACGAGCCGGCGACCCTCGACGAACTGCTGATCATAGCGTACAAGTACGCCACGGCCGACTCCTCCATGAAGGAGGAGATCCAAGTTGACGCATCTGGCAAAGTGGCTCCTCAAGCTCCTCGGACTCCGGCTGGCGACACCAGTCGGCGTCAGCAGCAAAATGACAACAAGCGCAAGGCCACACAGCCAGCTTCCACAAGCCGGCAGGTGGCGACAGTCAAAGACCAGAAGCCGGAAGGGCAGCCTCCTCCCAAGCGTTAGAGGGCGGCAAGCCCAACTAGCTACCCACCTTCTCATACGAGCAGACTCTTGATGCACCCTGCAAGTTTCACAGCGGCGCGAAGCCGTCCAACCACACCACTCGGAAATGCCACTGGCTCACCAGGATCGCCAAGGGTGATCTACTCCTGCCTCCTCCGCCTGCCGGCCCGCCGCCTCCTCCTCCCCAGCAGCCGGCGGTACGGCCAGTCGGCGCCATACAAGATGAGTATCCTGAAGAGCATGGAGGCTATGTCGTGTTCACCAGCGTGGCCGACGACAAGCACAGCAGACGGCAACGGCAACAAGAAGTACATGCTGTAGCATCAGAGACCCCCGAGTTCATGCATTGGTCTGAGAAGCCTATCAGTTGGAGCAGAGCTGACCACCCGGAGGTGATGCCCTCTCCTGGTTCCTATGCCTTGGTCTTAGATGCCACCTTCGCAACAGAGAGGCGGGCTGCTCGCTTCTCCCGAGTTCTGATAGATGGCGGCAGCTGCATCAACATCCTGTACCGAGACACTATGAAGAAGTTAGGAATCAAACAGAGGCAGCTCTAGCCCAGTCGGACTGTATTCCATGGCATAGTTCCTGGCCTTTCCTGCTCACCAATCGGCAAGACACAGATAGACGTCCTCTTTGGGGACAAAGATCACTTCTGCAGAGAGCCAGTCTAGTTTGAGGTTGTGGACTTTGAGAGCCCCTACCATGCGTTACTTGGCCGGCCTGCTCTGGCCAAGTTCATGGCGGTCCCCCACTATGCTTACCTCAAGATGAAGATGCCGAGCACCAAGGGAATCCTGACCATAACCGGAGACTACAAGAAGTCGTCCGCCTGTGCAGCAGACAGCAGCCGGCTAGCCGAGTCCCTCGTGATTGCAGCAGAGAAGCAGCTCCTTGACCAGGTTGTGGCAATGGCAGGCAAGCAGCCGGAAATGTCACCCAACCCCAAGGAGTTGGAAGCTGAGGGCTCGTTCAAGCTGGCAAAAGAAACAAAGAAGATACCCTTGGACCCGTAGCACCCGGAGAGGCACACTGTCATAGGTGCAAACCTTGACAGCAAATAGGAAAGCGAGCTCGTCGATTTCCTCCGTGAGAATCGAGACATCTTTGCATGGTCTCCTAAAGACATGCCGGGTGTTCCGACGGATTTCGCCGAGCACAAGCTACATGTCCGACCTGATGCCAAGCCAGTCAGGCAGCCCTTGCGCCGCCTGTCAGAAGAGAAGATAAGAGTCATTGGAGAAGAGATAGCCCGGCTTCTAGCAGCTGGCTTCATCATGGAAGTGTTCTTTCCAGAATGGTTAGCCTACCCAGTCCTTGTACTGAAGAAGAATAAGCAGTGGCGCATGTGTATCGATTATACCAGCCTCAACAAAGCTTGCCCCAAAGATCCCTTTGCCCTGCCAAGAATTGACCAAGTGATAGACTCCACAGCCGGATGCGAGCTATTGAGTTTTTTGGATGCATACTCAGGGTATCATCAGATTAAGCTGAACCCGGCCGACAGGCTGAAGACCGCCTTCATCACACCATTCGGAGCCTTCTGCTACCTGACCATGACGTTCGGCTCTAGGAATGCCAACGCCATGTTTCAGCGTTGCATGCAGAAGTGTCTCCCCAAGCAACTCGGCAGAAACGCCCATGTCTACGTGGACGATGTAGTGGTGAAGACGGAGAAGCGTGGCACGCTGCTAGAAGACCTCAAGGAAACCTTTGAAAACTTGCGCCGATTTCAAATCAAGCTCAACCCGGAGAAATGCGTCTTTGGAGTACCAGCCGGCCAGCTTCTTGGCTTCCTGGTCTCAGAGCGCGGCATAGAGTGCAACCCTGTGAAGATCAAGGCCATCGAGAAGATGGAGAAACCCACCCGACTGCTGGATGTGCAAAAATTCACCGGCTGCTTGGCATCCATCAGCCGTTTCATCAGTCGGCTGGGCGAGAAGGCTCTTCCCCTGTACCAGCTTATGAAGAAGACCACTTTTTTCGAGTGGAACGATAAGGCGGATGAAGCTTTTCTCCAGCTCAAGAAGATGTTGACCACTCCGCCTGTCCTGGCGGCTCCGACTGCTAAGGAGCCCATGCTTCTCTACATCGTCACCACCAGTCGGGTGGTCAGCACAGTCATGGTTGTGGAGCGCAAAGGAAGTAGCACCATGATCTTCATGATAGAGAGTCTCTTATTTTGTCACTTTCATATACTAGTGGGTATTTTTCATTATAGAACTTGGATTGTATATTCCAATGATGGGCTTCCTCAAAATGCCCTAGGTCTTCGTGAGCAAGCAAGTTGGATGCACACCCACTTAGTTTCTTTTGATGAGCTTTCATATATTTATAGCTCTAGTGCATCCGTTGCATGGCAATCCCTACTCCTCGCATTGACATCAATTGATGGGCATCTCCATAGCCCGTTGATTAGCCGTGTCAATGTGAGACTTTCTTCTTTTTTGACTTCTCACATAACCCCTATCATCATACTCTATTCCACCCATAGTGCTATGTCCATGGATTGCACTCATGTATTGCATGAGGGTTGAAAAGGCTGAAGCGCGTTAAAAAGTATGAACCAATTGCTTGGCTTGTCATCGGGGTTGTGCATGATGGGAGCATTTTGTGTGACGAAAATGAAGCATGGCCAAACTATATGATTTTGTAGGGATGAGCTTTCTTTGGCTATGTTATTTTGAGAAGACATAATTGCTTGGTTAGTATGCTTGAAGTATTATTATTTTTATGTCAATATTAAACTTTTGTCTTGAATCTTATGGAGCTGAATACTCTTGCCAGAATAAAGAAGATTACATTGATAAATATGTTAGGTAGCATTCCACATCAAAAATTCCGTTTTTATCATTTACCTACTCGAGGACGAGTAGGAATTAAGCTTGGGGATACTTGATACGTCTCCAACGTATCTATAATTTTTGATTGTTCCATGCTATTATATTATCAATCTAGGGTGTTTTATATGCATTTATATGCTATTTTATATGATTTTTGGGACTAACCTATTAACCCAAGGCCCAGTGCAAATTGCTGTTTTTTTTGCCAGTGTTTCGCAGAGAAGGAATATCAAACGGAGTCCAAACGGAATGAAACCTTCGGGAGAGTTATTTTTGGAACGGAAGCAACCCAGGAGACTTGGAGTAGACATCAGGGAAGCTTCGAGCAAGCCACGAGGCAGGGAGACGCGCCCTACCCCCCTGGGCGCACCCCCACCCTCGTGGGCCCCTCATGGCTCCCCTGACCGACTTCTTTCGCCTATATATATCCATATACCCTAAAAACATCGGGTAACACAATAGATCGGGAGTTCCGCCGCCGCAAGCCTCTGTAGCCCCCGAAAACCAATCTAGACCCGTTCCAGCACCCTGCCGGAGGGGGGGACACCTCACCGGTGGCCATCTTCATCATCCCGGCGCTCTCCATGACGAGGAGGGAGTAGTTCACCCTCGGGGCTGAGGGTATGTACCAGTAGCTATGTGTTTGATCTCTCTCTCTCTCTCTCTCTCTCTCTCTCTCTGTTCTTGATTCGGCACGATCTTGATGTATCTCGAGCTTTGCTATTATAGTTGGATCTTATGATGTTTCTCCCCCTCTACTCTCTTGTAATGGATTGAGTTTTCCCTTTAAGTTATCTTATCGGATTGAGTCTTTACGGATTTGAGAACACTTGATGTATGTCTTGCATGTGCTTATCTGTGGTGACAATGGTATATCACGTGATCCACTTGATGTATATTTTGGTGATCAACTTGTGAGTTCCGTGACCTCATGAACTTATGCATAGGGGTTGGCACACGTTTTCGTCTTGACTCTCCAGTAGAAACTTTGAGGCACTCTTTGAAGTTCTTTGTGTTGGTTGAATAGATGAATCTGAGATTGTGTGATGCATATCGTTTAATCATACCCACGGATACTTGAGGTGACATTGGAGTATCTAGGTGACATTAGGGTCTTGGTTGATTTGTGTCTTAAGGTGTTATTCTAGTACGAACTCTAGGATAGATCGAACGGAAAGAATAGCTTCGTGCTATTTTACTACGGACTCTTGAATAGATCGATCAGAAAGGATAACTTTGAGGTGGTTTCGTACCCTACCATAATCTCTTCGTTTGTTCTCCGCTATTAGTGACTTTGGAGTGACTCTTTGTTGCATGTTGAGGGATAGTTATATGATCCAATTATGTTATTATTGTTGAGAGAACTTGCACTAGTGAAAGTATGAACCCTAGGCCTTGTTTCCTAGCATTGCAATATCGTTTACGCTCACTTTTATCACTTGCTACCTTGCTGTTTTTATATTTTCATATTACAAAAACCTATATCTACCATCCATATTGCACTTGTATCACCATCTCTTCGCCGAACTAGTGCACCTATACAATTTACCATTGTATTGGGTGTTTTGGGGACACAAGAGACTCTTTGTTATTTGGTTGCAGGGTTGCTTGAGAGAGACCATCTTCATCCTACGCCTCCCACGGATTGATAAACCTTAGGTCATCCACTTGAGGGAAATTTGCTACTGTCCTACAAACCTCTGCACTTGGAGGCCCAACAACGTCTACAATAAGAAGGTTGTGTAGTAGACATCAATACCCATCAACTGTACAAATTTCAGAATTTTTCCACGTCCAGTAAAAGATAAGAATTTCTGCACTGGACGCAAAAGTTTCTATTTTTGCACAGAATCAAGTCAACTATCATCCACACTATCCCAAAGGCTTTACTTGGCACTTTATTGAAACAAAACCTATAAAACATGATTACTACTGTAGCCTAATCATGTGAACACACAAAAACAGTAGGTAAAAGTGTTGGGTTGTCTCCCAACAAGCGTTTTTCTTTAATGCCTTTTAGCTAGGCATGATGATTTCAATGATTCTCGCATAAAAGATAAGGATTGAAAGATGTAGAGAGCATCATGAAGCATATGACTAGCACATTTAGGTCTAACCCACTTCCTATGCATAGGGATTTTGTGAGCAAACAACTTATGGGAACAAGAATCAACTAGCATAGAAAGGCAAAAGAAGTGCAACTTCAAAACAATCAACACATAGAGAAGAAACTTGATATTATTGAGATATGTGAGAGCATAAGTTCCTTCCTCATAATAATTTTCAGAAACATCATGAATGGATTCAACAATATAACTATCACATATAACACTCTTTTCATGATGCACAAGCATAGAAGATTTACTAATCTTTATGGCATACATGTCATCATAATAATCATCATAGATAGCAAGTTTATTGTCATAGTCAATTGAAACCTCTTCCAAAATAGTGGATGTATCACTAAATAAAGTCATGACCTCTCCGAATCCACTTTCATCAATATTGTAATAAGATTCAACACCCTCCAAAATAGTGGGATCACTACTACCCAGAGTTGACACTCGGTCAAACCCACTTTCATCAATGTAATCATCATAAATAGGAGGCATGCTATCATCATAATAAATTTTCTTATCAAAAGTAGAAGGAATCAAAGGATCATATTCATTAAGAAAAGCATCCCCAAGCTTAGGACAAGCATTATTTGCAGCAAATAAATCTTCAAACATATCATACTCATTAACCATAGCATCCCCAAGCTTTTGGTTTTGCATATCATCACAATCATTCTTATCAATAGCATGAATGGCACCAATAGTATAACAAGCATTATTATCATATTCTTCCAAGCAAGTGCTAAAAAGATTTTCAAGATCCTAAGGGATATCGTTGTCTTCCCAATCATAATACTAATAACAAGTAGTAGGTATCACAAAATCATACTCAATTTCATCATCCTCCATGAACATATTTGATTCACTTTCATGAGGCACAATGGTGATAGGAGCAACATTATTGGGAGAGATACCTTTTTACCTTTATTCTTTCTTCTTTTCTTCTTCTTCACCACATCCTGTCTGGGTTTAATTAATTTTTTCAAGCTTCTTGTTGAAGAGATTAATTGGATAGGAAGCTCCTCCTCGTTACCTGATTCATCACAGAGGGAATTGGGAAATATTTTCCCTTTCATTAGTACTCTCTTCATATTCCATTTGTTTTCCTGTCTTTACGTAGTTGGCAATATAAGGATTCTCAATGCAATTTACCACACAAAACATATAAATTTCCTCTAGATCAAATCAACAAATCTTTCGAGAATAAATTTTGGAATACCCTTAGTTATATGTTTGATTTCTTCATACCCTAAAAGAAGACTAAGCTCTTTATGATGCTCAAGGGTAATCAAGTTATCACAATTTTTGGACATGATTTGATCATGAAACAATTTGCATTGGAGTTTTAAATGACCACGTTCATTGCAAAGTTCACAAGGATGGCGAAAAAAATTACATCTTTCAGCACAATCATCTAGCCTCTCTTGCAACTTTTTTGTTTCTAAATATTTATGCTTCTTACAAAATCTATCTTCCCTTTTTGGTGTGCATTTGCACTCCCAATTCACTCCGCAAAAATTGACATGCTTATAAGAAACATTTTTGTTATGACTTGTGCAATCATCATTAGCATTTTGGATATTCAAAGTATTCATACTAACAACATTGCAAACATGCATCATTCAAATATTTTGTGCCAAACATTTTATTGACTTCTTCTTCTAAAAATTGAGCACAATTTTCTGATCAATCATTTTCAAGAAAGATATTATAAAGATAATCTATAATAGGATGCAACCTATATTCCATTTTTTTTGTAATTTTCTTTTATAAACCAAAATTGTGATAAAATAAGAAACTAAAAGATACAATTGCAAGATCTAAAGATATACCTTCAAGCACTGACCTCCCCGGCAACGGCGCCAGAAATGAGCTTGATGTCTACTACGCAACTTTATTCTTGTAGACACGTGTTGGGCCTCCAAGCGCAGAGTTTTGTAGGACAGTAGCAATTTTCCCTCAAGTGGATGACATAAGGTTTATCAATCCGTGAGAGTTGTAGGATGAAGATGGTCTCTCTCAAACGACCCTGCAACCAAATACAAGAAATCTCTTGTGTCCCCAACACACCCAATACAATGGCAAATTGCATAGGTGCACTAGTTCGGCGCAGAATTGGTGATAAAAGTGTAATAATGATAGTAGATATTGATTTTTGTAGTAGGAACAATAAAAAACAGCAAGGTAACAAGTAACAAAACTGAGCACAAACGGTATTGCAATGCTTAGAAACAAGGCCTAGGGTCCGTACTTTCGCTAGTGCAACCTCCCAACAATGCTAACATATTTGGATCACATGATTATCCCTCAAAGTGCAATAAAGAATCACTCCAGAGTTCCTATTAGCGGAGAAGAAAATATAGAAATTGTTGGTTGGGTACGAAACCACCTCAAAGCTATTCTTTCCGTTCGATCTATTCAAGAGTTCGTACTAAAATAACACAAAGCTATTCTTTCCGTTCGATCTATCCCAGAGTTCGTACTAAAATAACACCAAAGCAAATTCATATTCATAATACTCGATCCACACAAAGAACTACAAGGGGACCCCAAAGTTTCTATCGGAGAAAAGATAATAAAAACGCGCATCAACCCCTATGCATAGATTACCCCAATATCACTGCTTGAATCCGCAAGTTGAGTGCCATAACGTATATTGATAACCCACAAGTATAGGGGATCGCAACAGTTTTCGAGGGTAGAGTATTCAACCCAAATTTATTGATTCGACACAAGGGGAGCCAAAGAATATTCTCAAGTATTAGCAGTTGAGTTGTCAATTCAACCACACCTGGATAACTTAGTATCTGCAGCAAAGTATTTAGTAGCAAAGTAACATGGAAGTAACGGTAACGGTGGAAAAAGTAACAGTGATAGTTTTGTAGCGATTGTAACAACAACAACGAAAAAGTAAATAAGCGAGGAACAATATGTGAAAAGCTCATAGGCATTGGATCGGTGATGGAGAATTATGCCGGATGCGATTATTCATGCAACAGTTATAACATAGGGTGACACAGAACTAGCTCCAATTCATCAATGTAATGTAGGCATGTATTCCGAATATAGTCATACGTGCTTATGGAAAAGAACTTGCATGACATCTTTTGTCCTACCCTCCCGTGGCAGCGGGGTCCTAGCGGAAACTAAGGGATATTAAGGCCTCCTTTTAATAGAGTACCGGACCAAAGCATTAACACATAGTGAATACATGAACTCCTCAAACTACGATCATCACCGGGAGTGGTCCCGATTATTGTCACTTCGGGGTTGCCAGATCATAACACATAGTAGGTGACTATAGACTTGCAAGATAGGATCAAGAACTCACATATATTCATGAAAACATAATAGGTTCAGATCTGAAATCATGGCACTCGGGCCCTAGTGACAAGCATTAAGCATAGCAAAGTCATAGCAACAGAAATCTCAGAACATAGTGGATACTAGGGATCAAACCCTAACAAAACTAACTCGATTACATGATAAATCTCATCCAACCCATCACCGTCCAGCAAGCCTACGATGGAATTACTCACGCACGACGGTGAGCATCATGAAATTGGTGATGGAGGATGGTTGATGATGACGACGGCGACGGATTCCCCTCTCCGGAGCCCCGAACGGACTCCAGATCAGCCCTCCCGAGAGAGATTAGGGCTTGGCGGCGGCTCCGTATCGTAAAACGCGATGAATCTTTCTCTCTGATTTTTTCTCCCCGAACATGAATATATAGAGTTGGAGTTGACGTCGGTGGAGCACCAGGGGGCCCACGAGGCAGGGGGCGCACCCCCACCCTCTTGGACAGGGTGTGGGCCCCCTGGCCTTGATTCTTTCGCCAGTATTTTTTATTGTTTCAAAAAATAATCTCTGTGAAGTTTCAGGTCATTCCGAGAACTTTTGTTTCTGCATAAAAATAACACCATGGCAATTCTGCTGAAAACAGCGTCAGTCCGGGTTAGTTCCATTCAAATCATGCAAGTTAGAGTCCAAAACAAGGGCAAAAGTGTTTGGAAAAGTAGATACGACGGAGACCTATCAACTCCCCCAAGCTTAAACCTTTGCTTGTCCTCAAGCAATTCAGTTGATAAAATGAAAGTGATAAAGAAAAACTTTTACAAACTCTGTTTGCTCTTGTTGTTGTAAATATGTAAAGCCAGCATTCAAGTTTTCAGCAAAGATTATGACTAACCATATTCACAATAACATTTAGGTCTCATATTACTCATGTCAATGGCATAATCAACTAGCGAGGAATAATAATAAATCTCGGATGGCAACACTTTCTCAAAACAATCATGATATGATATAACAAGATGGTATCTCGCTAGCCCTTTCTGAGACCGCAAAACATAAATGCAGAGCACCTTTAAAGATCAAGGACTGACTAGACATTGTAATTCATGGTAAAAGAGATCCAGTCATAGTCATACTCAATATAAATTAATAGTAATGGATGCAAATGACAGCGGTGCTCTCCAGCTAGTGCTTTTTGATAAGAGGGTGATGACTCAACATGAAAATAAATAGATAGGCCCTTCGCAGAGGGAAGCATGGATTTGTAGAGGTGCCAGAGCTCGGTTTTTGAAATAGAGATAAATAATATTTTGAGCGGCGTACTTTCATTGTCAACATAACAACCGAGAGATGGCGATATCTTCCATGCTACACACATTATAGGCGGTTCCCAAACAGAATGGTAAAGTTTATACTCCCCCTCCACCAACAAGCATCAATCCATGGCTTGCTCGAAACAACGAGTGCCTCCAACTAACAAGAGTCCCGGGGGAGTTTTGTTTGCAATTATTTTGATTTGATTTGCATAAAGCATGGGATTGGGCATCCCGGAGACTAGCCATTTTCTCGTGAGTGAGGAGCGGAGTCCACTCCTCTTGAGAATAACCCGCCTAGCATGGAAGATACAGACAACCCTAGTTGATACATGAGCTATTCGAGCATACAAAACAGAATTTCATTTGAAGGTTTAGAGTTTGGCACATACAAATTTACTTGGAACGGCAGGTAGATACCGCATATAGGAAGGTATGGTGGGCTCATATGGAATAACTTTGGGGTTTATGGTATTGGATGCACAAGTAGTATTCCTGCTTAGTACAAGTGAAGGCTAGCAAAAGACTGGGAAGCGGCCAACTAGAGAGCGACAACAGTCATGAACATGCATTAAAATTAATAAACATTGAGTGCAAGCATGAGTAGGATATAATCCACCATGAACATAAATATCGTGAAGGCTATGTTGATTTTGTTTCAACTACATGTGTGAACATGTGCCAAGTCAAGTCACTCAAATCATTCAAAGGAGGATACCACCCTATCATACCACATCACAACCATTTTAATAGCATGTTGGCACGCAAGGTAAACCATTATAAACTCCTAGCTAATTAAGCATGGCATAAGCAACTATAATCTCTAATTGTCATTGCAAACATGTTCATTCATAATAGGCTGAATCAGGAACAATGAACTAATCATATTTACAAAAACAAGAGAGGTCGAGTTCATACAAGCTTCTCTCATCTAAATCAGTCCATCATATATCGTCATTATTGCCTTTCACTTGCACGACCGAACGATGTGAATAATAGTGCACGTGCATTGGACTAAGCTGGAATCTGCAGGCATTCAATAAACATGAGAAGACAAGGCAATATGGGCTCTTGGTTAAATCAACAATAATGCATATAAGAGCCACTCCAACATTTTTATCATGGTCTTCTCCTATCGACCCCCAAAGAAAAGAAAAGAAGTAAAACTATTTACACGGGAAAGCTCCCAACAAGCAAAATAAGAACATGAAATCTTTTTGGGTTTTCTTTTTAATTACTACTACAAGCATGGAAAGTAAACTAGTTAAAAGCTACAACTGATTTTTTTGGTTTTCTTAAGGTTTTTCAAACACACAAGAAGAAGGCATAAAAAGGAAAATAAACTAGCATGGATAATACAATGAAAAAGTATGAGCACCGACAACTAGCAATGAGTGTGTGAACATGAGTGTAATATCGGTGAGAGATACGTACTCCCCCAAGCTTAGGCTTTTGGCCTAAGTTGGTCTATTGCCACGGCTGCCTGGCGGATATCCAAAGTTATAGTTGGGGTCGTACTGAGATGAAGCCTCATGTTGCCACTGGCTAGCCATCTCCTCCGGATCCCACTGGTAAACAGACTGGCGTGAAGGAACAAGTTGTGGTTCAGGATCTGGGTCTGTAGCTGAGGTGGGGTTCCGGTAGGCGTGAATGGCCTCCAGCGGAACAAGGTACTTGCCTGCAGATAAGTCAAACAAGGAAGGAGCAGGCAAAGTAATAGTCTCAGGGTGATTTTTATCAAATAACAGTCTATAGTTAAGCTCCTTTTTCTTGTTCTTAACAACGAAATCATGTCCAACCATACTCTTGTAGTCTAGAAAAACAGTAGGCAACAACTTTTCTTCTTTCTCATATGCCTAATAGGTATGTTAAAGTATGCAGCGAGGAGCGAGGCGAAGATGCCTCACAAGATGGGGCCCTTAGTACGGTTAAGATTTAACCGCTTTGCAACAATAGCGCCCATACTAAATCTATCGTCACGAAATAGGGCATGGCACAAAAGAACAATATCAGGGGCACTAAGGTTGCCACAGTTTCCGCGACCAATTAAGCATCTACTAGCAAATATTGCGAAGTAACGTAAAACAGGAAAATGTATGCTAGTAATTCGTGCATCGGAAAACTTCCTAGTTTCCCCTACAGCAATTGTATCAACAAACCCCTCCACATCGTCACGACGTGGTTCCTCTATGCTACCCAAAAATGGCAATTTGCAAACCTCACAAAATTCAGAGAGGGGCATCTCCTTATACTCATCATATAAATAAAAATCCACCGAAGGTGGTGACCTCCTAGCATGGAAATGAAAATTTTGCACAAAGATATTAGTGAGTAAGAGATACTGTTCGCGTTGGTAGTGGAGGAAGTCGGTGAGGCCTGCATTATCAGCCAACTCATAAAAATCATCATAAATCCCGGCTGCTCTCAAGAAATCATCACAAGGCCATTCACACGGGCGAACTTCCGCGGTGCGAGGGAGATTATACTCGGGCCTCTCTTCTTCTTCACTTTGCTTATCCTTCGAGCTTTGGCTTGAAGAAACCCTCAAAAATCTCTTCATCATTTTCTGAAATTTTTAGTAACTTCAAATAAAAGTGAACCAAACTCAACAAAATTGATAGCAACTACTCCCACAAGTGCCTAGAGACTATATCATGCATTAGAACTACTTGGGACCATATAAATTTGACATGCAAGCTCAAGAACAGGGTCACCTAGGCAGCAAAAATTTGCAATGAATAAAGCACTAGAACAAAAACTAATTGGACCATTCGAGGAGTCACATACCAAAGAACAATCCCCCAAAGCAGTTTTGTGGAGGTGCTTTGAGCAAGGAGATCGAAAATGGCAGCAAGGTGAGCTAGAACTCGTGCTTGAGCGGGTTGGTGATTTTTTGGGAGGAAGGAGCGTGTGGTTGCTGGAATAAGTGGAGGGGAGCCACCATGGGCCCACGAGGCAGGGGGCGCGCCCTGGACCCTCGTGGCCAGGTGCTTGCTCCCCTTGCTGTGTTCTCAGTGCCAAATATTCTCAAATATTCCAGAAAAAATCATATTTCAATTTCGGGGCATTTGGAGAACTTCTATTTTCGGGGCATTTTTTTATTGCACGGATAAATCAGAAAACTGACAGAAAAAATACTATTTTTACTTTATTTATTCTAAATAACAAAAAATAAAAGAGGGTACAGAAGGTTGTGCTTTCTAACTTCATCCATCTCATGCTCAACAAAAGGAATCCATTGACAAGGTTGATCAAGTCTTGTTAACAAACTCATTTCGAATAACATGGAACCGGAGAAATTTCAAATAACACTATGTTACCTCAACGGGGATATGCATGTCCCCAATAATAAGAATATCATATTTCTTCTTGACAGTAGGAAGAGGA
The DNA here is from genome assembly GCF_018294505.1 of Triticum aestivum. Lineage (NCBI taxonomy): Eukaryota > Viridiplantae > Streptophyta > Magnoliopsida > Poales > Poaceae > Triticum > Triticum aestivum. The sequence goes on from NC_057808.1 coordinate 551,663,138, forward strand.
AATTCAAAACCTCCAAAAATAATCGATGGAATTTTTCCAATAGAATTGATACTGTGGACTTGAGGTTGTTTCCTCGGAAAGTGTACCGTATGCTCATTGCCATTAACATGAAAAGTGACATTGCCTTTGTTGCAATCAATAACAGCCCCTGCAGTATTCAAAAAGGGTCTTCCAAGAATAATAGACATACTATCATCCTCGGGAATATCAAGAATAACAAAGTCTGTTAAAATAGTAACATTTGCAGCTACAACAGGCACATCCTCACAAATGCCGACAGGTATAGCAGTTGATTTATTAGCCATTTGCAAAGATATTTCAGTAGGTGTCAACTTATTCAAATCAAGTCTACGATATAAAGAGAGAGGCATAACACTAACACCGGCTCCAAGATCACATAAAGCAGTTCTAACATAGTTTCTTTTAATGGAGCATGGTATAGTGGGTACTCCTGGATCTCCAAGTTTCTTTGCTATTCCACCCTTAAAAGTGTAATTAGCAAGCATGGTGGAAATTTCAGCTTCCGGTATCTTTCTTTTATTAGTGACAATTTCTTTCATATACTTAGCATAAGGATTCATTTTGAGCATATCAGTTAATCTCATACGCAAAAAGATAGGTCTAATCATTTCAGCAAAGCGCTCAAAATCCTCATCATCCTTTTTCTTGGATGGTTTGGGAGGAAAAGGCATGGGTTTCTGAACCCAAGGTTCTCTTTCTTTACCATGTTTCCTAGGAACAAAGTCTCTCTTATCATAACGTTGATTCTTTGATTGTGGGTTATCAAGATCAACATCAGGTTCAATTTCTACTTCATTATCATTACTAGGTTGAGCATCATCATGAACATTATCATTAACATTTTCACTAGGTTCATGTTCATTACCATATTGTGTTTCAGCATCAGAAATAGAAATATCATTTGGATTCTCAGGTGTGTCTACAACAGGTTCACTAGAAGCATGCAAAGTCCTATCATTTTTCTTTTTCTTCTTTTTAGAAGGACTAGGTGCATCCACGTTATTTCTCTGAGAATCTTGCTCAATTCTCTTAGGGTGACCTTCAGGATACAAAGGTTCCTGAGTCACTTTACCCCCTCTAGTCATAACTCTAACAACATTATCATTCTCCTTATTATTTAATTCATTGAGCAAAGCATTCTGTGCTTTAAGTACTTGTTCTACTTGAGTGGTAACCATAGAAGCATGTTTACTAATGAGTTTAAGTTCACCTTTAACTCTAGACATATAATCACCCAAGTGTTCGATCATATAAACATTGTGTTTCAATTGTCTACCAACATAAGCATTGAAGTTTTCTTGTTTGACAATAAAATTATCAAACTCATCTAAGCATTGGCTAGCAGACTTATAACGAGGAATATCACCTTCATCAAATCTATAGAGAGAACTTACCTTTACTACCTGTGTTGGGTTATCAAGACCGTGTATTTCTTCAATAGGTGATGAATTAAGACCATGTATTTCTTCAACAGGAGGTAAATTCTTAACATCTTCAGCTTCAATACCCTTTTCTTTCATAGATTTCTTTGCCTCTTGCATATCTTCAGGACTGAGAAATAGAATACCCCTTTTCTTCGGAGTTGGCTTAAGAGTTGGTTCAGGAAGTGTCCAATTATTTTCATTAGTCAACATATTATTCAATAGAATTTCAGCTTCATCAACAGTTCTTTCCCTGAAAACACAACCAGCACAACTATCCAGGTGGTCTCTGGAAGCATCGGTTAGTCCATTATAAAAGATATCAAGTATTTCATTTTTCTTGAGAGGATGATCAGGCAAAGCATTAAGTAATTGGAGAAGCCTCCCCCAAGCTTGTACGAGACTCTCTTCTTCAATTTGCACAAAATTATATATTTCCCTTAAAGCAACTTGTTTCTTATGAGCAGGGAAATATTTAGTAGAGAAGTAATAAATCATATCCTGGGGACTACGCACACAACCAGGATCGAGAGAATTAAACCATATCTTAGCATCACCCTTTAATGAGAACGGAAATAATTTAAGGATATAATAGTAGCGAGTTTTCTCATCATTAGTGAACAGGGTGGCTATATCATTTAATTTAGTAAGATGTGCCACAACAGTTTCAGATTCATAACCATAAAAAGGATCAGATTCAACCAAAGTAATTATATCAGGACCAACAGAGAAATCATAATCCTTATCAGTAACAAAGATAGGTGAAGTAGCATAAGCAAGATCATATTTCATTCTGGCATTCAAAGATTTTTCTTTCAGCTTAGCTAATAATTTCTTAAGATCACTCCTATCATTGCAAGCAAGAAAGTCTCTAGCAGTTTCTTCATCCATAACATAACCCTCAGTCACAACAGGCAATTCATATCTAGGGGGAGAATCTTCATCATCACTTTCATCAATATTATTAGTTTCAATAATTTCATTCTCTCTAGCCCTAGTAAGTTGTTCATCAAGAAATTCACCAAGTGGCACAGTAGTATCAAGCATAGAAGTAGTTTCATCATAAGTATCATGCATAGCAGAAGTGGCATCATCAATAACATGCGACATATCAGAATTAAAAGCAGAAGCAGGTTTAGGTGTCACAAGCTTACTCAAAACAGAAGGTGAATCAAGTGCAGAGCTAGATGGCAGTTCCTTACCTCCCCTCGTAGTTGAGGGATAAATTTTGGTTTTCTCGTCTTTCAAGTTCCTCATAGTGACCAGCAGATATAAATCCCAAGTGACTCAAAGAATAGAGCTATGCTCCCCGGCAACGGCGCCAGAAAATAATCTTGATAACCCACAAGTATAGGAGATCGCAACAGTTTTCGAGGGTAGAGTATTCAACCCAAATTTATTGATTCGACACAAGGGTGGCCAAAGAATATTCTCAAGTATTAACAGTTGAGTTGTCAATTCAACCACACCTGGATAACTTAGTATCTACAGCAAAGTATTTAGTAGCAAAGTAATATGGAAGTAACGGTAATGGTGGCAAAGTAACAGTGATAGTTTTGTAGCGATTGTAACAGCAGCAACGGAAAAGTAAATAAGCGAGGAACAATATGTGAAAAGCTCGTAGGCATTGGATCGGTGATGGAGAATTATGCCGGATGCGATTATTCATGCAACAGTTATAACATAGGGTGACACAGAACTAGCTCCAATTCATCAATGTAATGTAGGCATGTATTCCAAATATAGTCATACGTGCTTATGGAAAAGAACTTGCATGACATCTTTTGTCCTACCCTCCCGTGGCAGCGGGGTCCTAGCGGAAACTAAGGGATATTTAGGCCTCCTTTTAATAGAGTACTGGACCAAAGCATTAACACATAGTGAATACATGAACTCCTCAAACTACGGTCATCACCGGGAGTGGTCCCGATTATTGTCACTTCGGGGTTGCCGGATCATAACACATAGTAGGTGACTATAGACTTGCAAGATAGGATCAGGAACTCACATATATTTATGAAAACATAATAGGTTCAGATCTGAAATCATGGCACTCGGGCCCTAGTGGCAAGCATTAAGCATAGCAAAGTCGTAGCAACATCAATCTCAGAACATAGTGGATACTAGGGATCAAACCCTAACAAAACTAACTCGATTACATGCTAAATCTCATCCAACCCATCACCGTCCAGCAAGCCTACGATGGAATTACTCATGCACGGCGGTGAGCATCATGAAATTGGTGATGGAGGATGGTTGATGATGACGACGGCGATGGATTCCCCTCTCCGGAGCCCCGAACGGACTCCAGATCAGCCCTCCCGAGAGAGATTAGGGCTTGGCGGCGGCTCCGTATCGTAAAACATGATGAATCCTTCTCTCTGATTTTTTCTCCCCGAACACGAATATATAGAGTTGGAGTTCAGGTCGGTGGAGCACCAGGGGGCCCACGAGGCAGGGGGCGCGCCCCCACCCTCGTGGACAGGGTGTGGGCCCCTGGCCTTGATTCTTTCGCCAGTATTTTTTACTATTTCCAAAAATAATCTCCGTGAAGTTTCAGGTCATTCCGAGAAGTTTTGTTTCTCCACAAAAATAACACCATGGAAATTCTGCTGAAAACAGCGTCAGTCCGGGTTAGTTCCATTCAAATCATGCAAGTTAGAGTCCAAAACAAGGGCAAAAGTGTTTGGAAAAGTAGATACGATGGAGACGTATCATATATCAAGTGAATCAATATGATACCCCATTGTCACCTCAATTATTCATACCACAAGACATACATCATGTGTTCCCAAATCTGAACATTCAATCCGACATGACAAAACCTCAATGGGTAAAGATTCAGTTCATCACAACAAGAGTATAGAGGGGAGAAACATCATATGATCCATTTATATTAACAAAGCCCATGATATAGATCACAAGAGAGAGAGAGATTAAACACATAGCTACTGGTACAAACCCTCAGCCCCGAGGGTGGACTACTCCCTCCTCATCGTGGTGGCCACCGGGATGATGAAGATGGCCACCGGAGATGATTCCCCCCTCCAGCAGGGTGCCGGAAAGGGTCTAGATTGGTTTTCGGTGGCTACAAAGCCTTGCGGTGGCGGAACTTCTGATCTAGGTTAACCCCGAAGGGTTTCGGAGTATTTGGGTATTTATAGTGCAAAGAAGGGGTGCGGGAGGCCACCGAGGTGGGCACAACCCACCTTGGCGCGCCAGGGCTGGTGGGTTGTGCCCCCCTCGAGGCACCCCCAGGTGCTGCTCTGGCCCGTCTTGGGTGTTCTGGCCCATAAAAAATCTCCAAAAAGTTTCGCGGTGTTTGGACTTCGTTTGATATTGATTTTCTGTGATATAAAAAAAGGCAAAAACAACAACTGGCACTTGGCACTATGTCAATAGGTTAGTCCCAAAAAATGATATAAAATGATTGTAAAATATCCAAGAATGATAAAATATCAGCATTAGTACTTCATAAATTATAGATACATTGGAGACGTATCACTACACCATTAGGGTTTGGAAATTTTGAAGACTATGCTACCGCTAGATGGCCTCGAGGAAAAAGGGCAGCGGAGACAAAACCACCAGGAGAGGTACTCGGACATTAATTGTGCCCACAGAATCCCCACTAGATCTGTACCTATCCATGTTCGATCCGACAGATTCATATCATTTTCTCAAAAATTTCACTATAGACCCAGGTTCTATATATTGTAGTTGCTCCCCAAAGATGTGAATGCCAAACTTCAGATTCATTAACGTTCAAATGAATATTGTTTATGTCTTTGGCCGTGTTCAGCAGCCCTCCACTCCTCGGTCATGGAGCGGAGCAGGTGGAGCAGGCGGAGCATTGTTTTAGCTGCTCCATAAATTACAACTAGCTGTCGCTCCGCTGCGGAAAGGAGTTGCTGAGGCGGAGGGAGTCCGAACATGCTCTTTATTAAAAAAAAACCAGGAGTGAAAGGCGGAATAGACCTCCGCATTCATATCATTTTCCAACAAATAGTGCAACTTTGTTAACAACTACTTTATTAGACTCGAAACCAACTTAAACCCTTCCCTACATAGAAGGGAGCCACTAATGAGGTTCTTCTTGACGGTAGGGACATCATGCATGTTCTTCAGCTACACGATCCTTCTTGAAGTAAACTCCAGATCAACCGTGCCAATGCCATGAACAGAAGCACTCGCGTCATTCCCTATCAGTGCGGACATGTGACCTGTGACCTAGTAAGAAGAAAACAATGAAATGTCAGCACACATGAATATTTGCACCTATGTCCACAAGCCAATAATTGGTGTACTAACAAACTGAAAATATAGTAAATAAATTATCGCACGCACATGCACCACTCTGTTTCCCATGATCATATTGGCGGACTTAGAGTCCGACCCTGGCTTCTTGTACTTGTTAGGGCACTTGTTGGCCCAATATTCCTCCGAACCACAAGTGAAGTAGTCTCCATTTTGTTCTTCTTGAGAGTCTTCTTACCCTTCTTCTTAAAGTCGATATTTTGTTGGATAAAATTCTTTCCCTTGGGCTTGTAGGAATTGAAGTTCCTCTGTATCCTATTGTCTACAAAAGTTCCTTCATCCCCTTTTCTGTGCGGGTCCTTTACTCTAGAGTTCTGCTCAACTCAGATGAACGAAGACCTCCTCAACTGAGAATTCTCGTCCCTGACGTTCCACAGTAGTAGAAAACATTCTCCAGAATTAGGGAGCTTAACGATTATGCATCCCGCCGCAAACTTACCAGGTAAATTACACTTAAGAAGCTCAAGCTCCTTAACAATGCACTGTCATGAGGCTGTTCCAAAACAGAATGATTCTCGACCATTTTATAATCGTGGAATTGCTCGACGGCATACATCTCACTACCAGCATCCGTTGTGCCGAATTTAGATTTGAGCGCCTCCCACAAGCCATTGGCAACCTGCATATGTATATATGCATCCACCAACTTATCTCTGGTCACACTTAGAACTACTGTGAGAAAGACGACGCTGGCCTCCTTGAATGCCTTCTCCTGATCAGGAGCCAACGTTCTCGTGGGAGTAACACGGCGACCTAGAACATGTTCATAGCTGTGAGCCATAAGGTGGTTTTTGTTGCGGAACGTAGCATGCAATTTCAAAAAAATTCCTACGCTCACGCAAGATCTATCTAGGAGATGCATAACAACGAGAGGGGGAGAGTGTGTCCACGTACCCTCGTAGACCAAAAGCGGAAGCGTTAGCTTAACGTGGTTGATGTAGTCGAACGTCTTCTCGATTCAATCGATCAAGCACCAAACGTATGGCACCTTCGAGTTCTGCACACGTTCAGCTCGATGACATCCCTCGAACTCTTGATCCAGCAAAGTGTCGAGGGAGAGTTCCGTCAGCCCGACGGCGTGGTGAAGGTGACGGTGAAGTGATCCGCGCAGGGCTTCGCCTAAGCACTACGTGAATATGACCAGAGGCCTAAACTATGGAGGGGGGCGCCACACACGGCTTGGCAAAAATGATCTGTGTTTTAGCGGTGCCCCCCACATATATATAGGTGGGAGAGGAAGAGGGGCTGCAAGGGGCGCCCCAAGTAGGAGTAATCCTACTTGGGCGCCTCCTCCAAGTCGGCCTCCCCCCTTCCATATCCATCGGAGGGGGAAGGAAAGAGAGGGGGAGTGGAAGGAAAGCGGGAGGCCGAATCCTCCCCTTTCCTTCTCCCTTCCCTTCCTTTCCTTCTCCTCCTATTCAGTCTATAGGGAGCGCACCAGCCCCTTTTGGGACTGGTCTCTCCAACTCTTGGCCCATTAGGCCCATATAGCTTGCCGGGGGTTGCCCGGAACCCCTTCCGGTGACCCGATACATACCCGGTACACCCAGAACACTTCCGGTGTCCGAATACTATCGTCCTATATATGAGTCTTTACCTCTCGACCATTTCGAGACTCCTCGTCATGTCCGTGATCTCATCCGGTACTCCGAACAACCTTTGGTCACCAAATCAATAACTCACAGAATACAAAATCGTCATCGAACATTAAGCGTACGGACCCTACGGGTTCGAGAACTATGTAGACATGACCGAGACACCTCTCTGATCAACAACCAACAGCGGAACCTGGATGCACATATTGGTTCCCACATATTCTACGAAGATGTTTATCGGTCAAACCGTAATGACAACATACACTACTAGGGAAATGCTTATACACAGGAGCTTAGTAGTAGCCCTTTTCATAAGAAAGCGCTGCTGCTAAATAACAGTAGCGCTTGTCACTGAGGAGCGCTGCTACTATTCATTTAGCAGTAGCGTGTGTGTTATAAAAAGCGCTACTACTATAGTTGCCAACGGCTGCATGGCAGTGTAGGTATACTAGTAGCGCTCGTACCTAAAAAGCGCTACGACTATCCTTACCTTATCCACACCCGGCGCCCCGCGCGTCTCCCTCACTCTCCCTCACACACTCACTCGCCGCACGTCGTTGTCTGCCGTCACCCGCCATCGCCTGCCGTCGACTCCCCCAAGGTATCTCCCTCCTCCTCTCGCCGCCCTCCTCTCTCTCCCTCTTCCCACGGCCCTCCTCTCTCCTCCCTCTCCGCCGGCGGCCCCCTTCGATCCTCCTCCTCCCTCTCCGGCGGCCCCCTCCGATCCTCCTCCTCCCTCTCCGGCGGCCCCCTCCTCCTCCCTCTCCTCCTCCTCCCTCCTCCTCCCTCTCCTCCTTCCCCTCCTCCCCCTCCTCCTCCTCCTTCCTCCTCCTCCTGGCCTCCTCCCACCCCCTCCTCCCCCTTTCTGTAAATAGGTTTTAGTTTTTGTTAGATGTAGGTTTTTATTTTTAGTAAATGTAGGTTTTTAGTATATTTTGTTTTTAGAAAATTTGAATAAGTAATTTGAAAAGAATAAGTAAATGTAGGTCTTTTGAATAGAATAGGAAATTTTTAGAAAATTTGAATAAGTAAATTTGAAAATTTGAATAAGTAAATTTGAATAGAATAAAATATGAAATTGAAAAAAATAAGTAAATGTAGGTCTTTTGAATAGAATAGGAAATTTCAGAAAATTTGAATAAGTAAATTTAAAAAGAATAGGAAATTATAAGTAAATTTGAATAGAATAATTAAATGTAGCTTATGGAGTTTCACTAAGTCCTAAGATGACGATAATAATCTTTTTGTTTATATTTTGTTTTTGCAGAAATCAAGGAGCCCCTGCATCATCCCCGTTGTCATCCCCGTCACCGACCCCCTCCGACCTCGATCGAGGTGAGACCAGCCACCCCATGTTGTAAATTTAATTTAGGTATTTTAGGTGTTTAATCTTAGAATAATGTAGTATGAACCCTAGTTATGATTGAATCATGTTCAAAATGTAGGTTTTTAATTAGGTGTAGTTAATAGAATTTAGGTGTTTTAGGTGTCACATTTGTTGTTATTTTTTTAGTTAAAGCAATTATTTCCGCGTCGACGTCGACGATGCCTATCTCGCATCCTCGTCCTCGACTCGGCGGAGGAGGCCTGGGCTTGGTGAGGAGCCATGTCCGGGACTGGGCTCCGCCGGGTTGGTACTAGGAGGTGCTACCTTCCGGGAGGCGCAACTTGGTGAGGAGCCAGCCCGTCGTTGACCCGAACCTTCTTTGGTGGCGGTCGCATGGGCCAGTGACGGTGCGGAGGCTTGAGGACCCCGCGGAGGTGGTACGTCACCGTGTCAGCGAGGAGGACGAGCACGCCCATCACTACATGGTTGCGTTGGAGGGCAGGTTCTCCAATACCTGAGAGGTTCTTCAGGGATCTCACTGGAGCTATGATCCTGTGATGGTTCCTTCTCTTTGGGTGTCCATCGCCCGCGCCGATACCCGTCGTTCGCTATGGTTTTAGCTGTATTAGTGATGTTATATGTATGATACTATTCGAGATCTATTAGTGATAATATTCGACGATGTACGGACGAAAGAGATGATTTAGTTTTGTTATTGAATGAATGCTAATTTGAATACTAATTTATTTTACGATTTAGATATGTGCTTGCCCATATGATGTAGATATAAACATGTATATGTTGTGTTGCTTAAATAGGATATGTGCTTGCCCAAGTGGCCAGCCATGTTTGCAGGTTACACCACTACAACAGGAACCCCCCTTTAGCAACACAACAATGCGTTGTCGTTTGTCCATATAAGCGTTGCTACGGTCTACACCAACGGATTAGTATGTGTTTTCGTAGGTGGTGTTGGAAGGGTCTACAACAACATATATAGATCCGTTGGTAATCTGAAGAATAATGTGTTGCACGGCAACAACAGATCCATGCAACACTTCTATGCGTTGTTGCTGTTGTTGCTGGTACAATAGAATAACCTCCTTATATAATCAATTATAACAGGAGGTAGTTTGAATGGCAGTACAAGGCACAACTTCAGTATACTTGAGAGAGTGGAAATGAACTAATATATTGATTCAATTGCACAATCTGTTACATTGCAATGCAAGTATCATCATTAGGAGTACATCACTTTCTTAGAAAATACACTTTACATAATATAAAATTTCTAAAAATTGAAAGAATTATTTTCGACTCTCCTCCAAGTACCAAGCATCAACATATAGGGGCTTCTGGCTTGCGCCCATGCTAGCCCTACCAAAGCTAGGCTCGCCAAATTTTTGGCTGACAAATTCGCCACCGTCATCTCACCAAGAGTTGGAGCAGCAAACTGAAGCAGGACCAAAGTTGGTGTCCATCCAAATGCTGGCCAACACACTTTGCCAATAATTTGGCACGGCGGCTCTCGGCTCTGAACCAAACAGATCCATATTCTCCAAGTATCCAAGGAACCATGTACTGTATTATTGAACTTCTCAACCTACAATGAAAAAACATAATACTATTCTGGCATATATTTGAAATTTGAAGTTTAAATATACATGCTATGCGTTGTACCTAAAGGATCCATATAAAAATAACCAGTGTGCAAGAAAAGATCGTTGGGAGAAACATACAAGCTTATGTATGTCTGACAAATACCAAGCATCGCTGAGCAATCCGATGTACATGTACACTGTGAAAAACCATCAACATGCATGTCCTACTAACAATTATCCAAAGATCGTATTGTATCAACAATGAGATGAATTCAGCAACCAACTATTAGATAAATAGGTAACCAGTAATATCAACTACACAGGGTTGAATAATTCTATTTTCCAAAGGTCTATGCATTAATTAGTTTTGCATCACCAATGCGTGTGTATTAATCATGCTTGGTATGGTGTATTAGGATTTAGGAGAAACAAACTCAATGCCAACAGCTCAAAAATCATTAAATAATCCACCTCATGCAAAACTTCGTACTTACTTGATAACTAAATGTTACACTTTAGTATTTCTCAATCCATGAATCAAGATTCTCAGAACCTGTAGAAGCAACAACATGACAAAGAAACGCATCATCAGATTGGGGCTTCTCTAGGAAAAAGTAGGAGAGTCCTGTTCTAGAGAAGGTTGGACCCTAGATGTTTGCAGAAAAATAAAAAAGAAATTAATATGCCCCTCTTTTATTCTTCAAGACAAACCTAGTACAAAAGATGATTACATATTTTAGAAATGCATCAGAGGTGACCAATGTAATGGCTGAACAATCTGAATAAAAGCAGAACTAAGTAATGGCTAAACAATGTTTTGTCAGTGCGTACCCAGTCCAATGTGGCATATGCTATAATCAAGAAATTTGATCCTTGTCGCCACTTGGCCCTCTAATCATGTATCATTTGTCCTGTCATTGAATAACTGATCATCAATACCTATATGAATGTACAAAATATGGGACTGGACAAAATTTAAGACTGTATAAATAGATATATATATTGGCACCCTTAACTAGCAAAGATTCGCTGGACCAGTTAGTGTAAAATTAAGGATATAGAATAAATAAGAATGCAACATCATGAGAAGAAGAAAATGAAACTGAAACCAGGGGAGAGTGTATCAAGAAATGAATGGGTTGCCCCACTTTCTCTGACATCTCTACTATTAAAGGGGGATCGAACTTCGTGATGGTTCGACCTCGTTCGATCCCCACCTCCCTTCATACGACAACCATCGCGCGCAATGGGCCACGCCTGCATCATCCCAAAAATTGAAGCCCACCATCCCAAGGCAACCCAGTCACACGGCCTGTCCGTCGACGCCCACGTTTTTCCCCACGATCAAATCGTCAGAAGCCAACTCACGCATACCCAATCTCCCCCGCACCCGTACATCTTCCCAACCACAGCCACCGTCGCCAATCTCCTCTCCCACTCCGTTCTCCTCCCCATGTCGCTGCAAAAATCTCCTCTCCAAATCTCGTTCCCCTTGCTACGGTGCAGATCTCCTCTGTACTACAGCCCCCTATGCCGTGGACACCGAACACCACCACCACATCCTTGGCGGCGGTGTCGCTGCCCTTCTGCTGGTGGCAGCTCAACGCCTGCTTGCTACCGTAGGGGCACCGGTGGTTTATGCTGCTGCTGAGTCGCTGTTGTGGTGCCGCCGGCGAACCATGAGCCGGTACACCGGCGTTATCCCCTCCGCATGGACAGACCTGGACGGAAGGCAACGGATCCAGTGCTCAGCGCCTTTCACCTCCAACGGCCTCCTCGACTGAGCGGCGACGGCTCGACCTCCTCCGACTAGGTGGTAGGATGAAATCCCACCCTCTCTTGCTACTTGACTTGGTTCAGTTTTTTTGGGCCTATTTGGTTTACCTGCATATGGACGAAATCCCTTCCGCTCTTTACTTAACTCACTCATGATCCAACCCTTGTATAAGATACGGTACAAGACATAGGTAAAGATTGTTGAGGGTAGAATACATAAGTGCATATTGTATGGTGCTGAATATTCTTTTTTTTCTTCTGTAAATACAACAACGATGTACACATAGAAGGTCTTCTTAGATGTAGTTATATGGGATACAAATGAGTCTTGCATGTGATTGTGATAGCATGTTGGGTTTGTGTTTTTGATAGCTTGGTGATGGCGGTGGAAGCCACGAAGCAACGTGGCATTAATTTTTTTTCTGTAAATACAACAACGATGTACACATGGAAGGTCTTCTTAGATGTAGTTATATGGGATTCAAATGAGTCTTGCATGTGATTGTGATAGCATCCTGGGTTTGTGTTTTGATAGCTTGGTGATGGCGGTGGAAGCCACCAAGCAACATGGCATAGCATGAAATGGGTGGTTGATTTTCTATACTTATCTGATTGATTTTCTTCTTAGGCGGCATGAAGTGGATGGAAAAAATTACAGGAATCACCAGGTATGTGGCGATGCAGCAGTTGTGAAAGACAAGGTGGAGCTTTAGTTTGGATGGTACAAACATGTACTAATGCACGACCATTGAAAATTCCAATGCACCAAAGGCTCTGGGGAGTGCTTAAACAGCTACTTTGTTTCTTCAAACATCAGTTGTTTAGAGCTAATCAGTCAGGAGTGTTGGCCGGTTCCCTGACCAATGATTAACTATGCCATATCATATATATGGGACGTGAAAGTACACTTAAATATTGGCAGTAGGATTACCAGAAGTAGTGCTTTCGTTTCCTTCTGCAAACAAATAACACTACTTATAAATCTTTCGCCAACAAATAACAATAATTCTGATAATAATTTGCATTTTTTGCATTGACCTCCGTACAACAAGACTGTAACATGATCAACCTGTTTGAAGTTACTGAAACCTGGTAGACAGAGACGTGACTATCCTTGTTATCGTTCCAAAGAATTTTCAGATATCAATTAATGTAATCTTTGTTGGCAGATTTGAAGCTTGCTACATGTTTTTCACAAAAAGTTCATACCAGCTGGTATTTAAACAAAACCATATTTACTTATGCAACTACAATTTCAGTACGTTATGCTTAGCATGTGCCTTTTTAGTCGTTCCTTTCTGGGTTGTTCTATGCTTTCAATATTTATATGGGCTTCATTATTCATCAGTAATAGTACCCTCTTGTGCAAAACTATAGCCCAAGCTTGTTATTTGAATATAGGTACAATTTTTTCCACGTTGATCATTTACTAGCCGGGTAGAATTGTAAACTATGGCTCCTTCCATAATGAAATGGGCTTCTTTTAAAAAAAATCAAAATGCTAGGAGAAAAAATGACGGTAGTGGTTTTCATTATCCAAGAGAGCTGACATAGTTTACTAGAGAGTGCGCTTTCGGCCATGCTGAGTTTAGGTTAAGATGAGCACCCAGTTGGTCATGGTCATGTTGAATTGAAGCATACAACAGTGAGGCAAAGAGCAAGTGTGAATGAGGCACTGACTAGATCGATGGATGCCTTTATGAAGTTGAGTGATGTTTTAAACCATTCCTCATAACACCTACCGAGTACTCCCTCAGTTACAAAACGCATGTTATCATTAGTTCAAATTAGAACTAAAACCACTACAAGTATTTTCGGTGAACCTCGTCCAATCCAGTACCATCATGATCAATCTTTTCATCAATTGCAAAAGTTCCCCAATTTTTTTTATGTTGTTCTTCTCTCTCCTAAATCATTTTTATGCCATTTCTTTGCGCTAAGACTTTTGATTAACTACCTATTAAGTGGAGATTGTAATTAAACGATAGAATAGTTGTTATTTCATTGACATCAATTTATTGTCTCGTGATCAGCGCTATCCATTTTTGCTAAAATATCCCTTTCTATATTCAGTATGATACCAATTATGTTAATATACAGCTAGAATAGCTGAAACTTGGTTGATTTCGCTTTGCTTGATCAATGCCTTATGATCTGAGCATATCACACCATGAGAACAGGGTGTTTGTGCGGTCAATGTGTGGCCAACGGGAGGGTAGCTGGAGAGGTATCACATGGTAGCCTACCAAGGATACATATTGTCTTATGCATGTAATCCAATTTCTCTTTTAGACCACAGGTTCCAATATTGTACATTGCGAGCACCACGATACCCACTTTAGCTGGAGAGGTTCCAAGGTGACAACTGGGACACCATCAAGATCATTTGCACGATGCTCAGACGCCTAGAAACTTGGAACCATTGGCGCAACGCCTGGTCGGCACCGCATTGGTTGGCACAGTAAACTGCATGCAGCAGGAAGAATACATACGTAGATTAGTACTTCCGCCCTTCTGGGTAACCAACAGAGAGCACGTCGGGAAGCTCAAATCTAATGCTCGACGGAATCTGTACATAATACAACTCGCTGCTTCCTGAACGAAGAACTACATAATCACGTTATATTTTTTCTTGATCCAAACAAGGAACCACATATACTTATCTTAACAGAAAAACTAACTAAAACTGGTTTCCCTAAAACTCGTTTTCCAAAATCTGGCATTTAATACTTGTTGTCCAAACAAACACTAAATGTGTGTTGGCTTACACTAGTAGAAAACAGGGCTTAGGTCACAGCGCAGTTTTCACATTAGCCCCGGTTCAGTCACGAACCGGGACTAATGTGAGCATTGGTCCCGGTTCGTGAGCCCAGGGGGCCGGCTGGGGCCTCGTGGGCATTGGTCCCGGTTCGTATGGACCCTTTGGTCCCGGTTGGTGGTACAAACCGGGACCAATGGGCCACGCTCCTGGCCCACCACCCTTTAGTCCCGGTTCATACCACAAACCGGGACTAAAGGGCTGGTCCTAGTTGCGGCCAGTGTTTAGTCCCACCTCGCCAACCGAAGGGCGCTCACACCAGTTTATAAGCCCGTCCCTCTATGCCTGTTGAGCTTCTATTAAAGTGAAAATAGATGCCCTTATACAGGAAATTTGACTTAAATTCATAGTAAATTTCATAGAAATTTAGTATGAATTTAGGTTGAATTTTCTCTATAAGTGCATCTATGTTCATTTTTTATATTTATAAAATAAATAAACCTTAATAAAATAAATAAAACTAAATAAACCTTAATAAAATAAAATAAATAAACTATAGTAACTACAATAAATAAACCTTAATTAATTAAGTAAAAATAGCAGCAAGTAAAATAAATAAAAATAGCAGCAGTAAAATAAATAAAAATAAAATAATTAAAGTAAAAGACATAAGTAATTAGAAATAAAATAAATAAGTTTTTTGTTGTAAGTAGAAAGAAAACCTTTTCAGAGTTCATTTGAAATGCTTTTCAATTTTAGGGTCTTATAGCTCAAAATAATTAGTAAATGCATGAAAAATAACAAATGAAGTCAGAAAGGATTGACAAATGATGATGTGGCTTTTAATGGTGCATTTTGAACACACAAAAAGTCAGGAGTTCAAATAAGTTTTAAAAAATGAAATCCCTTTGTAACAGACGAGTTTCCGGATGAAATCCTGATACTTTGAAAGAGATTGTCCGTTTTGTACACGAAGTGCATCCAGTTTTTGCCGTAACCCTCTCAACTTTCTTGCACATGCTATGTGGATGAAATGATGATATCATGCCAACTTTCAACCTTTTCAGAGTTCATTTGAAATGCTTTTCAATTTTAGGGTCTTATAGCTCAAAATAATTAGTAAATGCATGAAAAATAACAAATGAAGTCAGAAAGGATTGAAAAATGATGATGTGGCTTTGAATGGTGCATTTTGAACACACAAAAAGTCAGGAGTTCAAATAAGTTTTAAAAAATGAAATCCCTTTGTAACAGACGAGTTTCCGGATGAAATTTAAACTATTCAAATTTGGAAACTAATGGATTAACAGAAAGTTTATAATTATTCTGAGCTAAAAGCAAAAAGAATAAAAAAATAAAGCAAAAATCAAAAGAAAATAAATAATTCAAAAAACAAAAAAATACTGGAAAAAATAAAAAAATGCCGCCTAATGGGCCACACAGCCTGCATACGACTAGAAACCCATCTGCACATGGGCCAGGATGCAGGCCCGCAGGCCCAATAGGCCCAACATGGCAATGACAAAGGTAGGCATGTATAATTCCTGCATATTAGAGAGGAGCTTAGCACCTGAGCTGCAGCGCAGCTTATAAACAGGTGCTGAGCTCTCTCAGCTAGCGAGGTGGGACTAAACTTCCCACCGCACCGCGCGAGCACATTAGTCCCGGTTGGTGGCTCCAACCGGAACCAATGCTCCCCTTTGGTCCCGGTTGGTGCCACCAACCGGGACCAAAGCCCTCTGCTTCCCGCCCTTTGCGCTGGTGAAAAGAGGCCTTTAGTCCCGGTTGGTGGCACCAACCGGGACCAAAGGGTGGGTATTGGTTCCGGTTGGAGCCACCAACCGGGACCAAAGCCTTTGCTATATAAGTAGCACTTTGGAAATTTTCTGATTTCCATCGCCAGTGTCCACCCGCCCGACGACGCCGCGAGCTCGATCTACGCCGTCAGGCTGCCCCGTCGTCGTCGCCGTCGCCCGTGCCCCCGAGCCCACGCCATCGCCCGTCGCCGTCGTCCTCCGCCCCCCGCCGCCGTCGTCGTCGGCCTCCGCCGCGCGCCCCCGAGCCGTCGCCCCGTATACGTCACCGTCGCCGCCCTCCGCCCCCGGCCCGCCGCGGTCGCCGTCGCCCTCCGCCACCCTGTGAGCGCCGCCCCGATCCCCTCCTCCTCCTCCCTGTAATGGCCGCCGCCGCTGCCGCCGCGCCCCCTAGCTATAGTACTAATTAGATGTGTAGTTAATTAGTTGTGTAATTTAGTTGTGTAATTTAGTTGTGTACTAATTAGATTTGTAGAGATTCAAGTTAGATGTGTAGTTAATTTAGTTGTTGTAATTTAGATGTATTAATTTAGATGTGTAGTTTATATTTTTCATATTTAGAAGTCATTTATGTATGTTCATATTTAGAAGAAAAAGAAGGAGAGAAAAAAGGAAAATAAGAAGAGGAAGAAGGAGAAGAAGAAGAAGAATAAGAAGAAGAGGAGAGGAAGTAGAGGAGAAATAAATAAGAAGATGAAAAAGAAGAAAAAAAAGAGTAGAAGAAGAATAGGAGAAGAAGAAATAGAATAATATATTATTCTATTTTTTCTTCTTCTCCTCTATTCCTTCTTCTTCTCCTCTTTTTTTCTTTTTTTCTTCGATCTCCTCCTCTATTCCTTTCTTCTTCTCCTCTTTTTTTCGTCTTCTTCCTCTTCTTATTTTTATCGGGTATGTCGTTGTCGATATATGTACCCCCCTCCCCGATAACTTTTAGTAAGTACTACTTAGAAAGTGTTTAATAGAATTAGTTAGAAAAATAATAGAACTAGTTAAACTAGCTAGTTTATTTGTAGTAAGTACTACTTTATTCTATTTATAGTAAGGAAATTAATAGAACTAGTTTGTTTTTTAGTTAAAGCAATTATTCCCGCATCGACGTCGACGATGCCTATCCCGCATCCTCGTCGTCGACTCGGCGGAGGAGGCCGGCTTGATCAGAGGGGCCATGTCCGGGACTGGGCTCCGCCGGGCTGGTTTTGGGAGGTGCTACCTTCCGGTGGGCGTAGGTTGGTGAGGAACCAGCCCGTCGTTGACCCGATCCTTGTTTGGTGGCGCTCGCGTGGGCCAGTGACGGTGCCGAGGCTTCCGGACACCGCGGAGGTGGTACGTCACCGTGTCAGCGAGGAGGACCAGCACGTCCGTCGCTACATGGTTGCGTTGGAGGGCAGGTTCGACAATACCTGGCAGGTTCTTCAGGGATCTCACTGGAGCTATGATCCTGTGATGGTTCCGTCCCTTTGGGTGTCCACCGCCCGCGCCGATACCCGTCGGGCGCTACTGTTCTAGCTGTACTAGCGATGCTATATGTATGATAGTATTCGAGGTGTATTAGTGATAATATTCGGCGATGTACGGACGCATGGAGATGATGTAGTTTTGCTTATAATTGAATGCATCCTAATTTGAATACTACTTTATTTTGTGATTTGATTTTGCTTATTGAATGCTCAAAGTGGAAAACTACTCCGATCCTACTTTGAATGCTAAAATTGGAGAGCACTATGATTAGTTGATAGCTTATAGGGTTTTTGTTTTCGCAGAAATCTAGGAGCCCCCCGGCCCCTCCATCATCCCCGCCGTCGTCCCCGTCACCGCCCCCTCCGACATCGAGGTGAGACCAGCCAAATCCTCTTTTAGAAAGATAATTAAACGATATTTCGGGTTGACTGTAAGTCTGTCGAGTCTCCACCATATATGAGAGGACGAAGAATCCCGACTGTTGTCGTGGGGGTAGCTTCTCCTTCGTTCCCGTGTGCTAGACAATTTGGTGTAATGCACTCGAGAACGAAAGGAGGAGCTACCATCACCGACGGTCGCAAATGTCAGAGAGGAATCAGTGAGGGAGAGTTCCACCATATATATATGAGAGGACGAAGAATCCCGACTGTTGTCGTGGGGGTCGCTTCTCCTTTGTTCCCGTGTGCTAGCTAGACATTTTGGTGTAATGCACACGGGGACAAAGGGAGGAGCGACCATCACCAACGGTCGAATGTATACACCACGTGAGCTGAGAGTTTTCAAGAAAAGACTCGACAAACCGATAGTCAACCCGTGATGAATAATAATGATCTAACTTAGGTTTTTTAGTACATATATTTAATTGTAGATGTTTAATATTTGAATTATATATGAACATAGGAAATGTCGTACTCGGACGACGAAAGTCTCCCGGGGGAGTGCGACTGGTGCCACGACGACCGAGGTCAGTGCGACAGGCCTCACCTGGACGAAGATCGGCGCTTCAGTATTAAGCTGGAGGAGACGTTCGATGTTGAAACGGTACGCAACGACGACAAGTGTTATTTTTTCGTAATTAAGCACGACTTCAACTATTTCAACGTGTACTTTTCATCTTTTACAATTCGGCTAGCTTATCCCATGCCATGCAAGACGCTACGTCTTGGAGAGGATGGGTTTTGAAGACCATGAAAGTATGGAAACAAAGAAAATTCACCTAAGGACCCATCATGATATAGATTTTGAAGTAAAGCTGTATAATTCTGAGAGCGTAACCCATTTTGGTTGCAAAAATTGGGAAGCATTTTGCAAGATGTATGGTTTTGATGAGGGTATGCTTGTCACCATGGATCTTGGTGATCCTGACATCGAGCAAGACAATATGGACATTTGGGTCCTTGTTGATACGCCTCCAATTCTACCGCTATGTGAGTTTCTCAAACATAGTTATTAGCTAATTTATATTGTTCATTTCAAAATAGTTGACAGCTTATTTTCATTGACAGCTTATTTTGATTGTTCAAACAATGTGCGGAACATGGTAGACAGAACCTACTACACCGATGGCTCTGAGTTAACTTATAAGGAGAAAACTCATCTGGTCGGATTTTGTACTGATATTGAGAATTACAATATCTACAATCAAACTCCTCATCATTATGGTCCTCCATACGTGCCACTAGTGCACGTGTTGAACTACGGTAACTACTATGGAGATACCCTGGTAAGATTTCTTACTATTACGACATCCGTGCATATTTTGCATAGTTCTAAAACTAGTGCATTATCATTGCTAACTATGAAGTTATTACTATGTTTTTCAACAGATAATCCCAGAGGATTGTGTGCCTCATTTGATGTATCAGAATGGTAGGCTTGATGTTTTGAATATACAACCAGGTCATCCTACGAATCTCAACTGTCCATACCGGATTTCTAAAAGAAGTGGAGACATGCAAATCAAAGAATGGAAAAAATGTATGGACAGTCGCAAGGAGCTTCTTGGAAGCAAAAGGAAGCGAGGCGCAAGAATTGGAGACAGGATGATCTCCATTCTCCATAATGGAGAGTCAGGGTCTATATTGTTTTATGCTATTTTACCTTAAAGAGGGTATTTCGGTCCTACCTAATACTGATGATCATGTGCTAAGAACAATTAAGTAGGGTTGGTTCGATGACTGTGAGGATGATGATCGTATGACTTGTTATTAATAACGAGTAGAAGTTGTATGATGATGATTAGTAGGACTTGTTATTATATATGATGATGCATGATGCGTGCATGAAGAGTTATTATATATCAGCGGGTGAAATGAACATGGATTGGATTGAAGTGAAGGCAACATGCATGTGGTGCGTGTCGAAAGTAGTACAATCCAAACTTGATCAAGTCCGGATTAGTATTACTTTCGACATGCACCACATGTTGCCTTCACTTCAATCTAAGCCATGTTTAGGCATAGCAGTACGTAGCGTTGGTAAACCAAGCACGGAGATATAAGAGAGGACACTTCTCTCTAATAGCTACCTAATAACAACCTAAATTAACCCCCCAAAACCCCCAACCCCCCCCCCCTTTCAAAAAAAAACAAAAACCTCAGCTCCTGCCAGGTGCTGACGCGTGGATGCCTATTGGTACCGGTTGGTGGCACCAACCGGGACCAAAGGCCCTCCTGCCTGGGCTCCCCGCACCGGCCACATGGATGGCCTTTAGTCTCGGTTCGTGTAAGAACCGGGACTAAAGGGCTAGGGCATTAGTAACGACCCTTTAGTCCCGGTTCCTGAACCGGGACTAAAGGCCCTTATGAACCGGGGTAAAAACCCCTTTTCCTACTAGTGTTAATTGGTATTCATGTTAATGTTTGGTATACTTAATGTCTCTGTGTTAGTTGTGAGATCACAATGGAGAATCAATATGTTGTAACAAAGTGAGTGGAAATTAGAGTCGAGGAGTAGAACGATGGCTGAAAGGAAAGAAATGAATTGTTTTCTGCTGGTTGCTTTTGCTGTTGTTGAGCGGAATGTTGAGGGTGACATTGTCACCATGATTTATGATTTTTCATCAAGAAGACATCCAAAAAATTCAACCCAATTTTGCACTCTCTGCAATAATCTATTCTCCACACTGGTTTGATAGTTGTGAACTATAGTGCATGGTGTTTTGGTCCGAATTTGATGCGAGGATGTATTGGTCCAAGATGTGGCAAGAAGCATAAGTGGTGAAAGAATACATTTTTTTGTGGGGAAGTGGTGAAAGAATGCTTGTGACCATTACGGCATTGAGAACAAAAAATATAAGTCCATGGCTAGAGCCGACAATGCCAGATTAAGGGTGGGTGAAGAGAATGGCGGTGGGGCACTGAGGCAGGGAGAAATATACCAATTTTTTTAGTGCAAGGAGCGGATGGTTAAGGAAACAGAAAGATTAAGAGGGAAAAAATGGGAGGGAATCAATGGTTTTTTGCTAAATGAATCCAAACCACATACAATCAATTTTGACAGATATTTCGAATTAAAACAACCATATGTCAACATATCTATTCTTTTATCCCGTGGCAACGCACGGGCATTCAACTAGTTGTAGTAAGATGTACATATCCATCTGCCCCTGAAGATGCACGCTGTTAAAGCAAGTAACTCCCTTGAATAATCTGGCAAGGCAAGCTAAATATTTCACCACAATCTTATCTATTTGCGCATCTAGTTTGAAACCTGAGCTGTATGAGTATTTAGAGACTAATGACTGTTAGATGACATTTCGCAGGCACAGAAAATGCAAGGGGAAAAATCACATGATGATATACAGGTGGAAAATATATTTAGATACAGTCGACACAAATCTTATTGGTTGCCTGGTAAGTTTGCCTACTAACCTCCATGTCATGGAGTAGTACAACTGCAGCACGTAAGTGACTTCCAGAGCTCGGAGATTTCATGGTATGACAACCTGAAGCCAATGTCGAGGCAGCCTGGAGCTCCTCCATATCCTCCAGAACAAAGATGATGATGTCAATAGAGTTCATCATAGGTTCAATGCATGTTTTATCTTGATAACAGAAGGGGAAAAGCATTAGCAGCTGAATCATACTTGCATTACGGGCTTATAAGGTAATTTGTTTCAGATCCAACCTACAGTCCAGATTAACAGTCGAAACAATATAGCAGGGCCGGGGTGGCGCAACACTGTCATGCCCGAGCGGGCAGCAGCACACACACGTGATTTAGTGGGCCTACAGACCGTAGGCGAGGGAACCACGCCGGCCACCGTTGCGACTAGGGTTAAGAATAAATCATTTGTATATATAACATGAAGGTATGGTTAGAAGCCTTGGTGTGCAGCACGATTCATCTATGCGTGCAAATCAACCAATAGGGTACCTGTACATTATCGTTTTTGCTGGTTTGCGTTGAAGGTGAACATGTGTTACAGCCAAAACCTGTGTTACTAGTAGTTTGAAGTTGCAAATAATTTTTTCCACAACGTGATCTTAAATAATAATCAGTTAAAGGTGCATGACAGTAGTAGCTATGTTGGAACATCTATCACAGATTACGGCAGAATATAAGGATTCAGAGGAACCGAGCAAGTCCCTCAAGATGTGTGTTGTTACCGACGGTGCGATGTTGCTCTTGCTGGCTCCACCTCCTCCTCCCTCTCTCCGTCACCAGCGGCGATGGGATCCGTTTCTCCCAGAGCCAAGTGGTGCGCTCGTGACTTGGGGGAGCTTGTGGCGACCAGTGGTAATCCATGCGGCGGGGTTCACGGCAGCATCTGTGGCGTCAAGGTGTCTCCTCCGGGGCGCCGGCGGTGGTGCCGGCTTGCATCGGAGAGGAGGAGGGAGTGGCCGCTGGTGTGGGGATCTGGTGCTCTCGTGTGGGCTTGGGCCCAGATCTGACTGCGGGAGTTCGGCGGCGGCGGCGGTGGCTGCTCGGCGCAGGCATGGCGGCCTGCTACAGGCCTGCAGCCATCGTGGTACGTGGAGGCTGGGGGTTGCGGTGGGGCTGGCTGGTGGTGGCGCTAGAAGGTGGTCGTCAAAAAGAATTTGGAGGTGGCGGCGGCAGAGTCGTGGTGATGGAAGTTTGGGCGAGAGAGAGAGAGATCAGGCGAGAGGGAGATGGTGGATAGAAAAGTTTCGCTCCCATCTTTTCACTTGGCGCGTGATATTTTGATGGACGAGGTATAGGGGGAGGTGGGTACCGGGAGGTTACTTAAGTGTGGGATGTGTGGGAGGTTGAACAAACAACGCATGTTGTCATATCATTGGTACATATGTGTTGGTATAAGGGGGTGTTTGTTGTAGTGCACCTCCTATAGTGGCCTATGTTTTGCCAGAGTGTTGATTAATTTTCGTTCCGGCAAATTTCAGGTGCTCGATATGTCCTTTTTTAGGAAAGGTCATGCCGGATTTTTTCATGAATTCTGGCATGACTTGTGCTAGAATATGTAGGAAATATCGAGTGGCATGGATTTTCTAGAAAAATAATTAAATGACATTTCGGGTTGACTTTAAGTCTGTCGAGGCTCCATCACCGAAGGTCGAAAAATCAGTGAGGGAGTGTATCCACCATATATGAGAGAGGACGAAGAAGCCCGACTGTTGTCGTGGGGGTCGTTTCTCCTTCTTCTCCGGGTGCTAGACCTTTGTTATGCACTAGGGGAAGGAGGAGTAATGACCATCACCGACGGTCGCAAATGTCAGAGAGGAATCAGTGAGTGAGAGTCTCCACCACAATGAGAGGACGAAAAATCCCGACTGTTGTCGTGGGGGTCGCTTCTCCTTCGTTCATGTGTGCTAGACATTTTGGTGTAATGCACTCGGGAACGAAAGAGGAGCTACCATCACCAACGGTCGAATGTATACACCACGCGAGCTGAGAGTTTTCAAGGAAAAGACTCGACAGACTGATAATCAACCCGTGATGAATAATAATGATCTAATTTAATTTTTGTAGTACATATATTAAATTGTACAAGTTTAATCTTTGAATTATGAACGTAGGAAATGTCGTCATTGGGCGAGAAAGTCTCCCGGGGGAGTGCAGCTGGTGCAACGACGACCGAGGTCTGTGCGATAGGCCTCACCAGGACGAAGATCGGCGCTTCAGCATTAAGCTCCAGGAGACCTTCGATGTTGAAACGGTATGCAACGAAGACAAGTGTTTTTTTCGTAATTAAGCATGCCTTCAACTATTTCAACGTGTAATTTTCATCTTTTACAATTCGAGTAGCTTATCCCATGCCATGCAAGACGCTATGTCTTGGAGAGGATGGATTTTAAAGACCATGAAAATTTCGAAACAAAGAAAATTCACCTAAGGACTCATCATGGTATTGATTTTGAAGTAAATCTGTATAATTCTGAGAGCGTAACCCATTTTGGTTGCAAAAATTGGGAAGCACTTTGCAAGATGTATGGTTTTTATGAGGGTATGCTTATCACCATGGATATTGGTGATCCTGACATCGACCAAGACAATATGGACATTTGGGTACTTGTTGATACGCTTCCAGTTCTACTGCTATGTGAGTTTCTCAAACATAGTTATTAACTAATTTATATTATTCATTTCAAAATAGTTGACAGCTTATTTCCATTGACAGCTTATTTTCATTGTTCAAACAATGTGCGAAACATGGTAGACAGACCGATGGCTCTGAGTTAACTTATCAGGAGAAAAATCCTCTGGTCGCATTTTGTACTGATCTTGAGAATTACAATATCTATTATAAAACTCCTCCACACTATGGTCAATACATGCCACTAGTGCACGTGTTGAACTACGGTAACATCCATGGAGATGCCATGGTAAGATTTTTTAGTATTACGACATCCGTGCATCTTTTGCATAAATTCTTTTAAAACTTAACTACACTGCTAACTACGAAGTTATTACTATGTTTTTCAACAGAAAATCCCGAATGATTGTGTGCCTCATTTGATGTATCAGAATGGTCGCCTTGATGTTTTGAACATACGGCCAGGTCATCCTACGAATCTCACCTGTCCATATCGGATTTCTAAAAGAAGTGGGGACATAAAAATCAAAGAATGGAAAAAATGTATGGACAGTCGTAAGGAGGTACTTGGAAGCAACATTGTGCGAAAGGCAAGAATTGAAGACGGGATAATCTCCATTCTCCATAATGGAGAGTCAGGGCCTATCTTGTTTTATGCTATTTCACCTTAGAGAAGGTAGTAGGTCCTAGTTAATAATACTCATGATCATGTGCTAGGAACAACTAAGTAGGATTGGTTAGATGACTATGATGATGATGTGGTATCGAGTAGAAGTGGTATGATTGTTGATGATGAGTATGACTTGTTATTATGATACCAATGATGAGTTATTTATTATTATGATCGATGATGCATGATGCTAAGTTGTTATATGAGCATGATTACTTATTATATATAATAGTGGGTGAAATGAACCTGGATTAGATTCAAGTGAAGCCAACATGTGGTGCACATCGAAAGTACTAGTAATCCAAACTAGATCAAGTTTGGATTAGAGTAGTACTTTCGACATGCACCACATGTTGCCTCCACTTGAATCTACTCCACGTTCATTTCACCCACTGTTATATATAATAAGTAATCATGGTCATAAAATCATATGATGAAAGTACTGTATATAAAACCACACAATGAAAATAAGCTGTATTTTTAAAAATAAAGGAAAATTTAGCAGTAGCGCTTTTTAGAATAAGCGCTACTGCTACTTACAAGTAGCAGTAGCGCTGTCCAAAGGAGAGCGCTACTGCTAACTAGGTATAGCAGTAGCGCTCCCTTTCTAGCACTACTGCTACTAGTTAGCTCTAGCGCCTTAGGGGTAGCGCTGAACCCAGCGCTACTGCTATGCATATTTCAAGCGCTACTACTAGGGTTTTCCCTAGTAGTGATACGTTATTCCCTTTGTCATTGGTATGTTACTTTCCCGAGATTCGATCGTCGGTATCTTCATACCTAGTTCAATCTCGTTACCGGCAAGTCTCTTTACTCGTTCCGTAATGCATAATCCCGCAACTAACTCATTAGTCACATTGCTTGCAAGACTTATTATGATGTGCATTACCGAGAGGGCCCACAGATACCTCTCCGATACTCGAAGTGACAAATCATAATCTCGATCTATGCCAACTCAATAAGCACCTTCGGAGATACCTGTAGAGCATCTTTATAATCATCCAGTTACGTTGTGACGTTTGACAGCACACAAGGTATTCCTCCGGTATCTGGGAGCTGCATAATCTCATAGTCAAAAAATATGTATTTGACATGAAGAAAGCAATAGTAATAAAACTGAACGATCAACGTGCTAAGACAACACATGTCTATGGTTAGGAAACTTAACCATCTTTGATTAACGAGCTAGTCTAGTAGAGGCTTACTAGGGACACGGTGTTTTGTCTATGTATCCACACATGTATCAAGTTTCCGGTTAATACAATTCTAGCATGAATAATAAACATTTATCATGATACAACGAAATATAAAATAACAACTTTATTATTGCATCTAGGGCATATTTCCTTCAGTTTTGGTCTGCCAACGCTTAAAGTACCTTCCTGTCATGGGTCTAGTTTCAGTGTTGCGGCAAAGCCTTGGATAAAAAATTACCTACATAGATTAGGTCTTTAATTGTTGAGTATGTAAGCAATTTTTTGATTCAATTAATCCAAGTATAAATCATGATCATGACGTAAGGAACACTAAGCTTATACTAATACATGATCATAGTATCACGTACTAGACAGAGATCAGAAATGTCTACGTAGAACGCTAATATGGCTAACACAGTAATAAACATGAGCGGTATAAGCGAGGTATACCCTCTAGTAGGCCATAATGAAACTGCGGTGGTGGCGGCAGCGGCGTGCTCGGCGGCCTTCTTCTCGGCTTCGGTGGCGAGCTTGTCTGCTTCGATGGCCATGGTGATGACAAAGGCAGCGCAGGTGTAGATAGTGTAGTGGACGTGGACGAACTGCGGCGAGCAATCGCATAGAAGACGCTCCCAAAAAACCTAATCACCCGTCTCCCGTACAGGATTTGTAGAGGCGAGGTTTCAGAGGCCTGCTCTATCGTCAACCGTGTAGGCGGTGGACGGGAGGGGATCGCTGGCGACAGCGGCAACAAAAGGAATGAAAGTGGGCGTGGAGGCAGAGCAGATGTGATCTGTTTCGCATAGGTGTGAGCTCGGCTCGACACATTCCCGCAACCCGCCTCACATCGCGCCGAGGCGAGGCGAGGCGGGCAGCGGAGGAGGAGCGTGTGGGAACCACTTCTCTTCTCAAGCTCCAATGGCATGTGAGAGAGAATCCCTTATAAGGAGGTCCAACTCCAATTCAACTAGCCCTATATGTCTAAACTTCCCACCACACCCATTGTCAACTAGCCGGATGTGTGCTCATTGTTAGGAAGACCTTGACAAGTTACTTAGGTTTTCGTAAAAAAAAGATTAGTTACGTAGGTGTACACTGTCTAAACCTTGCCGACATGGAAAAAGGTTATTTGTGAAGGTTTGCCCATCTCTTTGAAGGGCAACTAGATAGATGATGGGAAAATTTTGTTTTTGCCATTATAGATTTTTGCCAATTTTCTTTATGCCACTCTATATTTTGACATTTCACTTTCATTCTTAGTTTTTGATAATTATCATAATTGCTATTCTGTGCCAAAAGTAAAATAATTTTATTTCATTTTTGCCACTCTTAGTTTTGATAATTATCACAATTATCAAAATTACCATAACATAGATGATTGCCCTACTAACCCAGGACGTGCTAGCCAAGTGCAAGATATTTCTATCACACATATGTAATCCACTATCGTCGTACTGTTATTCGCATGTCAGCGCTCACATGATGAGTACAATACATGCACACAAAAAAGAAAGGAAACCATGTACGAGAGGAGGGGGTGCACGGGCGCTGATGAGACATGTCACTTCACCTGGAAATAATGATGGAGATGCTCATATGCATGGCTCCTCTTTCTCCGTTGAGGCTTGCATGAGACCCAGAAAAAAAGTAAAGGGGAGACCAGCTCCCCCACTCTCATCTTTAGCGTGCCAAAAGTGGAGTACGTATTTAGAGCATTTCTAGTAGACCTCTTAAAAGTGGTCAAACAGGTAAAATTCCAGGTTTTCAATTCCGCGGTGTCAAAAAACGTCCCGAATAGAGCCCGTAAAAGTGGTCAAACCCATAAAATTTTTGCAGGCCCATGAGAATCCATTCCCACAACCCTTTTATTTACAGATTTGGAGGCAAAATATAAGGGGGACTGAAAACCGGTCAACGCTACGCGACGAGGAAATTTCGCGGTACACACACGGGCTCCGGTGACCTTCCACCACGAAACTCGCCGGCTCGCGGGAAACTCACCATTTACAGCTGCTGCGGCGTCGACCTGCGCAGTAGATCGCAGGAGCAGCGGCTAGAGACTCGAGCAACTACGGTGAGAAGGAGCTCCTGGTCGATCCGGCCAAGGACGAGCTAGCTAGCTGGCAAGCCTGGATCGACCCGGCCACGAACGAGCTAGCTAGCTAGCTCCTGGATCCATCCGGCCACGAAGCTAGCAAGCTCCTGGATCCAGCCGGCCATGGACGAGGTAGCTAGCTCCCAGATCCATCCCGCCACGGTCGAGCTAGCTAGCTCCTGGATCCATTCGGCAACGAGAGGAGCTGGCTCCTGGATCGATTCGGCGACTACGGCGGACGATGGGAGCTGACTATGAACATGGGCGAGAGGAAGAAGAAGACATGGAGAACAATATACACGAATATTCGGTTTTCCGGTCCAAGTTTAAGGGGTCTCTTGGGCCGCAGCTCAAACCGACCCTTAAAATACATTTTCTGTGAACTCAAAACCGCGTTTCAGTTTCACGGTTAAGGGTCTGCTAGAGATTCTCTTATTATAGCCATATACAAACTATGCATTCTAGAAGGCGTAAGATTCACTTTAATATTTCATTGGATACTTATTACTTTGCTCTCAGTAACTTAGTTTATAAAGTCAAAGCCCTGCAAAAAAAGTAAAAGTCAGAGATGTATTATTAATAAGTTACACCAACTTGTAAATTGATTCTAGCACTAATAGTGTTTTATATATTTAATTTTCTACTATATCTTGCACCATATTATTGACTGACCATTGATTGCATATTCTAGTGCAGAATATATATTTTCTGGTGAAAAACATCTAGATAAACTATGACCAATCCACCCGTTTTTATAATCCCATTGTATATAAAAATATTTAATAGCTTCGCAATAGAATATAATGTACCAGAAATTTGTATATATTAATGCGCATGAAAGATTCCAATGTTATCGGATCAACAATATGGCCATATGGATTTAATTTTGACCCTCAAATAAAAATAGTGACTGCTCGATTGATGACCGCATTTTTTTCTTTTGCATTTGTCGCACGTACCTTTGATTTTTGCAATATTGTGCTACTAATTGATGTTTATTTAGATGTGGCTATGTACATCTAATGGTTGTGATCCGCCATTAAAAAATAAATGCTCCAAGGCACGGGCTCCAGTTTTCTGCCCAAATGCCAGAAAAAGACGGGAATGATAAAAATAACACATGTTATTCAAAAATATATATTATAATATTTTTATTCCTTGACAATGGTTATTTTAATTGCTATAAATGGCATCCTATATAACTAAAAATTTCATCCCAATACTCCCTCCATTCCATAATGTAGTGCGCCCGCGTTTTTCGAGATTTAAGTATGACCATAAATTTAACCAACTTGGGCGACCGCGACGGGAGTAAATATTATTTATCTTAACATGCAACATATCCACCTCATCACATATGACCCCCAGATGCCATCTCTCATTTAAATGCACATGCAAGCCATCCACATCATAAAGCCCATGCAATCAATCAATTTTTCACTTTCCACTACATGCACCTCCACATCATTAAGCACCCATGTACAGCCATTCAATTTTTCACTTTCTACCAGATGCAAGCCATCCACATCATCAAAGAACATGAAAGCCCTCCACATCATTAATTATTATTTTTGAACAAGAAATAATTGAATTTGAATGTTGCAAGACAATATACATGCATCTACCCTTCATTTACCTTTAGGTCGAATGTTGTGTGGCACTATTCTCAAATATTTTGGCACAATCACGATTTGGCATGGCCAACATAGGAAGAATCCAAACAAGCCTGTTGAAATAGCCGCTGATAACACCGGAACACGTTACTAGACAACCGCCGCAGTTGGTGCGGCTTGATTGGGATGGACAGGCAGATTTGGAAATTGATGTGTTGCAGTACCACGCGCGTTGCAATGGTTGGTACATTGTGCGGATGGATCATGCAACGCATCAGATGGCTGGCGTTAGTTTTTTCCGTCGCATCCCTGTAGACGCTCCAGAATCTCTAAAAGCATGGCATCCAATTGCTTTGAATGTCTCTTTTCTGTTCAGTTTCTGTTTACCGCTGCGTTGTGATTGATCAACTTCCTCTGATGACATTATTATGTTGTCATTGTATCTAAATTTTGAAGTTTGGACTTGCAGGCTCTACTATACCTTCATGACTTTGGGCAACCCATCAAAACGGTATTCCGTGCAATTTGACACCGGCAATGACATCACGTGGGTTACTTGCACCACGACGTCAGCTCGCATCTATGTAAGGCGTCCATTCTCCAATTTCTAATCAATCTGACCGAAAAATGCACCTAGTTTCAGATTGTTTTCTCTACCTCGTGATGTAATCATGATTTATCATTGTACTTCTCTCAGAACACTTTGGAGGTGTACAACCCCAACAATTCTTTGATGTC
This sequence comes from Triticum aestivum, assembly GCF_018294505.1. Classification (NCBI taxonomy): domain Eukaryota; kingdom Viridiplantae; phylum Streptophyta; class Magnoliopsida; order Poales; family Poaceae; genus Triticum; species Triticum aestivum. Next base: position 551,694,055 of record NC_057808.1, read on the forward strand.
GACCAACATATCATGCTCTGATGACATGTGTAAACATGCTATCAAATCAAAGAATTTGATATGTCAAGTCGCGGGCACTACAAACAATCAATGTGGTTAGTGGCATGCTTATGCCAATGGAACTACCATGTGAGGTTACTATGTGTCTGATATATGGGGGCACTACAAAAAGTCACCTAGATGGACATGGGGCATATGCCCCCCCCCCCCCCCCCCCCACACCGCGCACTTCACCACTTATTTATAGTTGGGTACATATAATTACACCATATAATCACATACGGATGTTGTATTGAGGTTCTATTTGCTAAGTAAAATTATCGTTTTTGTGTTTATGCCTTCATATGTTTTGTTGATATATGATATATATTATTGAAAGTATATATGTTACTTTGTTAAGGCTCAATGTACCTTAATCTCACTAGGGCCTCCATAATGGTAGGGACAGGTCCGCCTATGATTCTGCGGGCCTCCAATGGGTGCCATCATTTAACAAAGACAAACACTCAAAATAGAGACAAAATATATATAAATATTTATCTACGCAAAGCATTATCTAATAAATATAAAAATACCGCGAGCAAGTTTGAGAGCTACTTTTGAAGTAAACGAATGAATCGTGGGTCCAAAAAGAAATCCGGGAAGAATATTTCCAAAGTTTGCTTCAACAAAGAGCGGCGCTCGGTCTCCGAGCATCTGGAACTGCGCTGCTACAGTTGGAGCTCCTATCGCCTTGCCACCGCTCTGCATCTGTGGTTCATCTATGAAGTCAGCCACATTGTTCTGGTCCATGGTAGTGGTGGTGCTCCTGGCCACTGCTTTGGCAAGGACCACCGCCTCGATGCCGGCGCTTACGCTGCAGCGCAAGTTGTCGCTGCCGGCATTGTCCCTGGAGCGTCTCCGGGAACTGGACAAGGAGTGGTTCGCGAGCAAGAGGGTTGTGCCATACTTTCGCATGGAGGGTGTGCCCGGGTAAGCTCTCTGCTCTACTCTGCCTTTCCTGTTTATTTCTGTCTAAGGTGGATCTAGTTCACTCGCCGGTGGCCCACGTGCTCGCAGCTAAATCACTGCTCCAAATGTGCTCCTCCGACCGCATCTCTTGCAGCTGCAACCGGTGCGACAATCCATTGAGCTTGAATCCTCTCTGCTCGATTTGCTTTCTCTCTGGCTTCTGTTCGGTTGCATTGTGGAGAAAATATCTTATATTTACTAATTGGAGGCACCATACAAGCTTCCAGGTTAATCCTAAAAAACTACTTTAATTTAACCATTAGATCTTAAATGTGCGTCTAGGATTAGATGAGATGGGGAAACTCTACCACCTCATGTTTACTAGCCCAGACGTTTCCAATGGATATCCAGTTGGCTCAAGAGTCCAAAGTACTTACACAAGGAAAGGAACGTCCATTCTCTCAAAAAGAGAAGAGGAAAGGAACGTCCAGGTTGTAAAAAGAGAAAAGGGAAACGTCCCGGCTAAAATCACCAACAAACAATGTTTTCTAAAAAAATAATGAACAATAATTTTTTTCTGGAAACGTACTAGCGAAGTTATCATTCATGCATGGAGTAGACAGCAATATACTATTTCACATATCAACATGTTGTTCTGCTTACTAAAAATCTGCGTATATATTTTTTCGCAATTTGTGTGTTGGCATACACTTTTTCTCACCCATAAATGCCCCAGGCACACAACCATAAGGGATACCTTTTTGAACAGACTAAGGGATATATGCATGTACGAAACCAATCCGGTCCAAAAACCATCTACATATATATACTCCCAAGTTTGTTTGGGGCGTACACCCAATATTCCGAAAATGATAATAAAATTAATAAAATATTTCAAAATCTATGTTGCAAATATAGTAATAAACAAATCCTAGATTTTGTAAAAAAATGAAATTGTCAAATTGTGCAAGCGCATTAGAAAACCCATAGTTTTTCGGAAGTCTGGGCATGCCATTTAAATTTTATAAATATTAAGGAAAAAGTCCACATTAATGCACAAGCACTTGAATAATAAAATTAATAATTTAATAGCCAAAAGGAGAAAGGCACATATTGGTCAGCCAGATAAAGTGATGTAAGAAGGATGAGTTTTTTTTAATGTACACAAAGTATAACCTCTAAAATCTTGAATGCGGGCGTCCAATAATTTAAGAGAATATATGGACAACAAAAGCGTGATATTTTAGAATTTTCAAGCAAATTTTCATATTTTAATGTTGAAATTGAAAAATATAAGGATACATTCTAGAACATTAGATTAAATCAGAAATTATAAATATAGAGAATTACTAAAAAAATACAAAGATGGCTTCCAAGAGTTTAAAGCAAACTTTAAGAAGTTCAGTGACCTTCCAAATATTTTAAAAGTATAAGGATAAGCTTCTAATGAGTCGCGGCCCTCATCAACGCGTAGAGGTCAGCGACCTATTAAACTGATAAGCACTTTGGTCGGTAGGGGTATCAACGAGCTAGACATGGGTTTGTGGACCGTGGACGGGGTAGTGTGCTATCAGCATAAACTAGCCTCACAGAATGGTTGTTGCACCATGTTTTAACTGAATTATGACCACACGCATGCATGCAGAATCATGGAGTAACTATGCCAATAGTAACCGGTAGAGAGAAAAATCATAGATGATATGTATAATAACGTTAAAAAACACATCTTCATATGTATTTAGTAATTACAAAATTAGGTGGTGTTAATATATATAACGGCGTCCCCAAATTTTTTGTGCCTCAAAGCTTATAATATTTTATAAGCTACAAAAATAGGTAGCAAAATAGTAAATATCAATATAAATATTTTTCATTTCTAATTTCTGCAATATTTTAGACAGAACAATATTGACAAAAACTCTATGTACAATATCATAATGTTCCAAAAATTGGTAGCCCATGCAGTAGCACAGGTTGACGACTAGTGACATTAATTAGCGGAGCTAGCTCAATTGGCGGCGGCTGGCTGTGACTAAAGCTTCAACCATATCCCACAATCTCTGTTTCCTCTAGCATAACTGGTTGCAATTGTTCGAGAAAAAGTCACCTAGATGGACATGTGGGGGCATATGCCCCCCCCCCCATGCACTTCCCCACCCATTTATAGTTGGGTACATATATTTTCACCATATAATCACATATGGATGCTGTATTGAGGTTTAATTGCTAAGTAAAATTACGCTCTTTATATTTATGCCTTCATATTTTTTATGATATACGATATATATTATCGAAAGTATATATGTTACTCTGTTAAGGCTCATTGTGCCATAATCTGACTAGGGCTTCCATAATGGTAGGGACGGGCCAGCCTATGATTCTGCAGGCCTCCAATGGGTGCCATCATTTCATCAAGATGAACATTGTCTAAACCTGTCGACATGGAAATAGGTTATTTGTGAAGATGATTGCCCTACTAAGCTCAGGACGTGCTAGCCAAGTGCAAGTTATTTCTATCACACATGTGAAATCCACCGTAGTCGTACTGTTATTCGCATGTCAGCGCTCACATGATGAGTACAATACATGCACACAAAAGAGAAAGAAACCCTGTATGAGAGGAGGGGGTGCACAGGCACTGATGGGACATGTCACTTCACTAGGAAATAAAGATGGAGATGCTCATATGCATGGCTCCTCTTTCTCCGCCGAGGCTTGCATGAGACCGAGAAAAAAATTAAAGGGGATACCAGCTCTCCCCATCTCATCTTTAGCGTGCCAAAAGTGGAGTATGTATTTAGAGCATCTCTAGCAGACCCCTTAAAAGTGATCAAACCCGTAAAAATCCGAGTTTTCAGTTCTGTGGTGTCAAAAAAGGTCCCGAATAGAGCCCGTAAAAGTGGCCAATTCTCCAATTTCTAATCAACCTGACTGAAAAATGCATCTACTTTCAGATTGTTTTCTCTACCTCGTGATCTAATCATGATTTATCATTGTACTTCTCTCAGAATACTTTGGAGGTGTACAACCCCAACAATTCTTCGACGTCGACCAAGATATCATGCTCTGATGACATGTGTAAACATGCTATCAAATCAAAGAATTTGATATGTCAAGCCGCGGGCACTACAAATAATCAATGTGGTTACTGGCTGGCTTATGCCAATGGAACTCCATGGGAGGTTACTATGTGTCTGATATATGGGGGAATATGCCTAGATGGACATGGGGGCACTACAAAAAGTCACCTAGATGGACATGGGGGCATATGCCCCCCCCCCCCCCCCCCCCCCCCCCCCCCGCGCACCCCGCGCACTTCACCACTTATTTATAGTTGGGTACACATATTTGCACCATATAATCACATATGGATGTTGTATTGAGGGTTTATTTGCTAAGTAAAATTATCCTTGTTGTGTTTATGCCTTCATATTTTTCATTGATATACGATATATATTATTGAAAGTATATATGTTATTACTCTGTTAAGGCTCATTGTACCTTAATCTCACTAGGGCCTTCATAATGGTAGGGACGGGTCCGCCTATGATTCTGCGGGCCTCCAATGGGTGCCATCATTTAACAAAGACGAACACTAAAAATAGAGACAAAATATTTATAAATATTTTTCTGCGCAATGTATTATGTAATAAATATAAAAATACTGTGGGTAAGTTTGAGAGCTATTTTTGAAGTAAAGGAATGAACCATGGGTCCGAAAAGAAATCTGGGAAGAATATTTCCAAAGTTTGCTTCAAGAAAGAGCGGCGCCCGGTCTCCGAGCATCTGGAACAACGTTGCTACAGTTGGAGCTCCTATCGCCTAGCCACCACTCTGCATATGTGGTTCGTCTATGAAGTTAGCCACATCGTTCTGGTCCATGGTAGTGGTGGTGCTCCTGGCCACTGCTTTGGCAAGGACCGCCGCATCGACGCCGGCGCTTACACTGCGGTGCAAGTTGTCACTGCCGGCATCGTCCCTGGAGCGTCTCCAGGAACTGGACAAGGAGGGGTTCGCTAGCAAGAGGGGTGTGCCATACTTCCGCATGGAGGGTGTGCCCGGGTAAGCTCTCTGCTCTACTCTGCCTTTGCTGTTTGTTTCTATCCGAAATTGGTGGATCTAGTTCACTCGTCGACCGTGGCCAGCGTGTTCGCAGCTAAATCACTGCTCCAAATGTGCTCCTCTCACCGCACCTCTTGCAGCTGCAACCGGTGCGACAGTCCATTGAGCTTGAATCTTCTCTGCTCGATTTGCTTTCTCTCAGGCTTCTGTTTGGTTGCATCATGAACAAAGTATGACATTAATTAGCGGAGCTAGCTCAATTGGCGGCGGCTGGCTATGACTAAAGCTTCAACCACATCCCACAATCTCTGTTTCCTCTCGGCCCCCCCCCCCCCCCCCCCCCGCGCGCACTTCACCACTTATTTATAGTTGGGGACATATATTTGCACCATATAATCACATATGGATGTTGTATTGAGGTTCTTTTTTGCTAAGTAAAATTACGCCTTTTATGTTTATGCCTTCATATTTTCTATGATGGACGATATATATTACTGAAACTATATACTCCATAATGCATGCGTGAGGGCTGCTCGTTTAGTGGGCATGGGGTTACTGCGCATTGATTTTTCAAGCAATTAGGCACTGTGCTATTAACTACGCTGCTATTTTTAAGTCGCATGCAAAGGAAACTAGAGCCAATCGTGGAACACATTGGTCCCAGAGATTTCTGATGTACGCCTTCTAAACCGTGACGGAGGGAGTATATTACTCTTTTAAGCCTTATTGTGCCTTAATCTAACTAGGGCTTCCATAATGGTAGGGACGGGTCCGCCTATGATTCCGCATGCCTCCAATGGGTGCCATCATTTTTGCATGAGGTAATATCATCTGGAGTCATAAAATTTACGCTCGATGTTCAGTTTAGTTCTAAAACTAGCAAAATACAGAATTATGGTCACATAATTTGTCTCAGCGTACGAATATGATGCTTTCCGCCATATTCGGGAGCACGCACTAGTAGAAAAAGGGACATCTGTCCCGGTTGGTAAGGGCCTTTTGTCCCGGTTGTTGAACCGGGACTAAAGGTTCGTTACTAATGCCCTAGCCCTTTAGTCCCGGTTCTTACACGAACCGGGACAGATGGGCCTCCACGTGGCCGGTGCGGAGAGCCCAGGCAGGAGGGCCTTTGGTCCCAGTTGGTGGCACTAACCAGGACCAATAGGCATCCACGCGTCAGCATTTCAGGGGCTGTGGTTTTTGTTTTTTTAAGGGGGGGGGGGGGTTGGGGGTTTTGGGGGGTTAATTTAGGTGTTTCATATATTGTGTTAGCTAGCTAATTAATAGAGAGAAGTGTCCTCTCTTATCTCCGTGCTTGGTCGACGCTACGTACTATATACGTATAGAGAGGACTAGACACGCTAGCTAGTAAGCAAATGAAGGAAACAGAAGATCGTCATGAACATATGCATACAGAGAGAAGTGATATCGACCACCTCTCCTTCTCCGAGAGATTGGTCGAACAACAAGTTCTCGTATATCTATCCGACACTACCGGCTACATATATACAATAATTATCTCTTACAATATAATCTCCTAATTATATATGAACACAGGGTCCACATAGTTATCCGTTTTCAGCGATCACGTGGTCAAGGAAGAATGCCGCCAATTCCTCTTGAATTGCTCGCATACGATCTGGTGCTAGGAGTTCATCCCGCATCCGAAAGATCTAATGTGAAGAAGGGGGTCAATACACACACACACACATATATATATATATATATATATATATGAATAAATGAAACTCAACACAAATGATGGTAATAAAATAAAATTGTGAATATTATTGCTTACGCACTTCATATTGTTCGTCAGAGTAGCCCCGCTCATAGGTCGTGTAGCGGATGGACTCGCAAACATAGTATCCACAAAAATCATTCCCTTGTTCCTGCCACAACCACTTTACAAGAAATAGAGGTCAATCAAACTGATAAGCAAGCATGCTAAATGGTATTGATGAAACTAGCGCTTGAATCACTAGGAGATGCGAGGAACATGCTACTATAGTACTTACTTTCGGGTGTCTAAATTGCAGCTTCTTCGGCAGTGCCGGAGCTTTTTTGGTGAATTTTCTCCAAACCCTGCCAGACAAAGAAAACAATTACTTGATATCAGGAAATGAACAAAGTTGTTGATATGGTGGATAATGATCGATTTAACTTACTTCTCGAGCATTTGAGTCATGTCCGCATAGTCCTGGGGATCTTTTCGTCTCGAGTCTAAGACGGTTACTAGTCCCTGCTCAAGCTTAATCTCTAGGAGAATATAGTGGAAGCTGCGCACGCATGCATAAGTCATCAATTACATTACTATAACCTGGACTAATAAGGGAAACCGAATATGCACAAGACAGTAACACTCACTTGAAGTTGTAAGGAAAGAGTATTATATCTTTGTTTTCATTTATTACCAACGATCGTAGCAAGTTGGCCTCGGTATTTTCGGCATGATATTTAACCTCAGTTGCATCTATGAGATTTGTGTTAATGAACCCAATATCACCGATTTGTCTTTTCTTCAATTCGGCGATCTTCAATCTGCATAATATAGTGAGGATAATTATAAATACGTGCAATGAAAGAGCTGACCTATATAGAGAGACTTAATGACAGAAGTAGTACTACTTACAGACAGTAGCAAGTGATCGTTGATTTATCGAGGGCCTTTTGATTGAAAAACTGGAAGAACTCCTCAAATGGAACATTCAACAGTTCAATTCCAACGAGGTCATGCTCCTCTTTAACTCTCAGCATCAAAGTATTCCTCCCCCTAGACTCTCTGCAGGTTTTCATGTACCAATCATGTAATCTTCGCATCATCGTTGTTAGAGATCTTTCATCTTTGACGAGAGGCTTCCCGTAATGGTATTTGTGTTCGTCCACCTCCAAGAAATCATAATGTACATCGTCGGGCAGGTAATCTCCAAGATTGCTATAATCGGGCACCATCCTCGGATCATTAGCGACGATGTCGCTAGACACCTTGAGCGGGGGGCACGATTGGTTCGCTTGTTCGCCGAGCTGGGCAATTTTTTTCCCAGCTCGTCGTTCTTTTAACCATTGATCACTGACAGTACTTCCCGACCGCTCCGCTTCGACAAATGTCTTTGCAATAATGCGCTCATAGTTGCCTTTCGGCGGAGACTTTGGTGGTTTTGTCAGGGCAGCCAGAGTGCGCTTCGCTTTCACCGGATCTACCTTCTCCTCCGGAGGTGGATGTTTCTTTGCTTTCACCCCTTCAAAGAAGTTCGTCACTTCGGCTCGCACGATCTTCGTGGTTTCCTCCTCGGTCCTCTCGTATGGTAACTTCTCTGGAGTCTTCAGAGAAGGACCGAATCTGTATTGCCTCCCGCCTCTGGCTGTACTGCTAGACGCCGGCAGAGCAGACGGAGCGACTGCGGCTGTCTTCTTTCCTTGCTTACGAGGCAGAGGAGAAGGACTACGACGCGCCGGAGCAGCCGGAGCGGCGGCGGGTCTCTTCCGCCCTTGCTGACGAGGCGGAGAAGGAGGAGGCTGGCTGCTCGGGCGCGCCGGCGCAGGCGGAGAAGGAGGCGGAGTGCCCTGATCACTCGCCGGAGAAGGAGGCTGAGTGCCCTGATCACTCGCCGGAGGCGGAGGCGGAGTGCCCTTACTCGCCGGAGGAGGAGGAGGAGGAGGCGGAGGCGTCCAGTTCGGAAGGTTGATGAGCTCCTTCCGCCATAGGCATGGAGTCTTCAGAGAAGAACCCAGCCGAATCTCCCCTTCACCGGTAGGGTGGTCAAGCTGGAGGTCCTCAAATCCCTCTGTTATTTCGTCCACCGTCACCCTAGCATATCCTTCTGGAATCGGACGACAGTGAAAAGTTGCACCGGGTTCAGGAGGTCGAACAGAGCCGACAGCCGCCTTGACTTTGAAGTTCTGCCATTGCGTCATAAGGTGGCAATATTGAGACTCCGTGATAGCATCCACGGGGTAGCTAGCAGGAGCCGTCAAGACATGCTCCGGCTGAAGCAGCTCGGTGGAAGCCACGCTGCTTCTCCACTGAGATGGCGGGGTAGCTTCGGGGGTAGTTTCGGCAGGTCGCTTGCTGCGAGCTACGTCTCGTTCCTCTAGCGCTTGAACCCTTTCGTGCAGCTTCTAAATTTGGGTCTGCTCCACTTTTTTCCTCCTCTCCTGGCATTTGTAACCGCCTGCGTCCGGAAAACCAGCCTTCCACGGAACGGAGCCTGGCGTGCCTCGTGTCCGTCCAGGGTGCTCAGGATTCTCGAGGGCCATTGTGAGCTCGTCGTTCTCTCTGTCTGGAACGAACGTCCCTTGCTGCGCTGCATCGATATAGTGCTGAAGCCTCTTGACTGGTATTCTCAAAAGATCGTCCGTCCAAACGCACTTCCCTGATACAGGGTCCAAAGTTCTGCCAGCCCCGAAGAACCCAGTCCGACAACGGTCTGGCCAGTTCATTGTCTCTGGTTCGATCCCTTTATCAAGTAGATCATTCTCAACCTTGGCCCACTTAGGCCGGGCTTTGAGGTAGCCACCTGACCCCGTGCGATGGTGAAGCTTCTTCTTCGCAGCATTTTTCTTGTTTGTTGCTGACAACTTCTTACTCTTTTCCTATGTCTTGTGGGCCACAAATGCGGGCCAGTGATCTCTGATCTTCTCATATTTGCCGATGAATTCTGGTGTCTCTTCTTTGTCGACAAACATTTTTAGCTCATTCTTCCACCTCCTGAATAGGTCTGCCATCTTCTTAAGAGCATGAGACTTTATTAATTGCTCTTTAACTGGCTTCTCCGGATCCTCCTCTGGCGGTAGGGTGAAATTTTCCTTCAGCTCAGTCCAAAGATCATCTTTCTGCTTATCATTGACATAAGACACCTCAGGGTCTTCCTTCTTAGGCTTATACCATTGGTGGATGCTGATCGGGATCTTGTCCCTAACAAGAACCCCGCACTGAGCGGCAAATGCTTCCTTTGTCCAGATGGGTTCAATCGGTTGGCCGTCGCGCGCGATTGCTGTGATCTCAAACCTTTCATCCGAGCGCAACTTTCTCTTCGGGCCTCGTCTCTTTACCGAAGTTGTGCTCAATCCGGAGGGCTAGAAAAAAGAAGAAAGACGAGAGTTAATTAATATGTGTACATACCAAAACAATGAATGCATCAATTAGCTAGTCAGCACAGGCTTAACTAATATATTTACCTGGCCGGACTCTGTTCGGTCACCGGAGCCGTCACCACGGGATCCTTCTTGCACCAGCATTGGGTCACCGGAGCCATCATAATCATGTCTTTCCTCCTCCACTCTTCGTTCACCGCAGCCTGCTTCTTTACCCTGTTCTTCCAGACCATCGTTGTCGGTAAGATACGACAAGACATCACCTCCGGCTAAGATTATGTCCCCCAACACCTCTTCTACTTCCTCGTCTAGTCCGTGCTCCATTGTTTCTGCAAATATTACAACATGGCAATTATTACACAAACATGACAGCAGGTGGATATATTAGTGCAAACGTAGACCTAGCTTATTCCGGGTTTGGGGTGGCCTCGGCAACGCTTCAAGGCTAGGGGCGCGGCGGGAGGGGGTAGGAGACCGACATCGTTTTTTTCTAGGGTTTGGGTGTCCTCGAGAGTTTTGGTCGAGCGAGAGGGCCGGGGGGTGCTCCCGTGGTATAAGTTATCACTGTCGAAGTTATCCGGGAGGGGGTTATATCGACAACGACGACATACATACATGGGAAAATAATGTTATCGGGGAGGGGGTAGGTCGAACCCCCCCTCGTGTTGAAGTTATCGGGACACGGGGTATATCGACAACGACATATCCGATAAAAAATAAGAAGAAATAAAAAGAGGAGAAGAAGATATTAATAGAGGATAAGATTGAAGAAAAAAAAAGAAGAAAAAAAGAGGAGAAGAAGAAAGGAATAGAGGAGAAGAAGAGAAAATAGAATATTCTATTTTCTCTTCTTCTCCTCTTCTTTTTCTTCTTTTTTCTTCTTCTTATTTATTTCTCATCTTCTTCCTATCCTCTTCTTCTCCTTTCTTCTTCTTCTTATTTTCCTTTTTCCTCTCATTCTTTTTCTTCTTCTTTCTTTCCTAGCTAGATATATAAAACTTTTCTAAAAATGTAACTTTTGCATATATAAAACGTTTTCTTCTTCCTTCTTCTTCCTTCTATTCCTTCTTCCTAAATATATAAAACATTTCTAAAAATGAAACTAACCTAAAATGTACTAAATCAGAGAACATATTGTTGGGGAACGTAGTAATTTCAAAAAAATTCCTACGCACACGCAAGATCATGGTGATGCATAGCAACGAGAGGGGAGAGTGTTGTCCACGTACCCTCGTAGACAGAAAGCGGAAGCGTTATCACAACGCGGTTGATGTAGTCGTACGTCTTCACGATCTGACCGATCCAAGTACCGAACGTACGGCACCTCCGAGTTCAGCACACGTTCAGCTCGATGACGTCCCTCGAGCTCCTATCCAGCCGAGCTTTGAGGGAGAGTTCCGTCAGCACGACGGCGTGGTGACGATGATGATGTTCTACCAACGCAGGGCTTCGCCTAAGCACCGCTACGATATTATCGAGGTGGACTATGGTGGAGGGGGGCACCGCACACGGCTAAGAGATCAAGAGATCAATTGTTGTGTCTATGGGGTGCCCCCCTACCCCCGTATATAAAGGAGCAAGGGGGGAGGCGGCTGGCCAAAGATGAGGGCGCGCCAAGGGGGGAGTCCTACTCCCACCGGGAGTAGGACTCCTCCTTTCCTTGTTGGAGTAGGAGAGAAGGAAAGAGGGGGAGAGGGAGAAGGAAAAGGGGGCTGCACCCCTTGTCCAATTCGGACCAGAGGGGGGGTGCACGCCTCCTTCCTTTTGGCCTCTCTCCTCTATTCCCGTATGGCCCAATAAGGCCCAATACTTCTCCCCGGCGAATTCCCTTAACTCTCCGGTACTCCGATAAATACCCGAATCACTCGGAACCTTTCCGAAGTCCGAATATAGTCGTCCAATATATCGATCTTTACATCTCTGCCATTTCGAGACTCCTCGTCATGTCCCCGATCTCATCCGGGACTCCGAACTACCTTCGGTACATCAACACACATAAACTCATAATATAACCATCATCTAACTTTAAGCGTGCGGACCCTAAGGGTTCGAGAACTATGTAGACATGATCGAGACACGTCTCCGGTCAATAACCAATAGCAGAACCTGGATGCTCATATTGGCTCCCACATATTCTACGAAGATCTTTATCGGTCAAACCGCATAACAACATACGTTGTTCCCTTTGTCATCGGTATGTTACTTGCCCGAGATTCGATCGTCGGTATCTCAATACCTAGTTCAATCTCGTTACCGGCAAGTCTCTTTACTCGTTCTGTAATCCATCATCCCGCAACTAACTCATTAGTTACAATGCTTGCAAGGCTTATAGTGATGTGCGTTACTGAGTGGGCCCAGAGATACCTCTCCGACAATCGGAGTGACAAATCCTAATCACGAACTACGCCAACCCAACAAGTACCTTTGGAAGCACCTGTAGAGCACCTTTATAATCACCCAGTTACGTTTTGACGTTTGGTAGCACACAAAGTGTTCTCCGGTAAACGGGAGTTGCATAATCTCATAGTCATAGGAACATGTATAAGTCATGAAGAAAGCAATAGCAGAATACTAAACGATCGTGTGCTAAGCTAACGGAATGGGTCAAGTCAATCACATCATTCTGCTAATGATATGATCTCGTTAATCAAATGACAACTCATGTCTATGGCTAGGAAACATGACCATCTTTGATTAACGAGCTAGTCAAGTAGAGGCATACTAGTGGCACTCTGTTTGTCTATGTATTCACACATGTATCATGTTTCCGATTAATACAATTCTCGCATGAATAATAAACATTTATCATGATATAAGGAAATAAATAATAACTTTATTATTGCCTCTAGGGCATATTTCCTTCAGTCTCCCACTTGCACTAGAGTCAATAATCTAGTTCACATCGCCATGTGATTTAACATCAATACTTCACATCACCATGCGATTAACACCCATAGTTCACATCGTCATGTGACCAACACCCAAAGGGTTTACTAGAGTCAATAATCTAGTTCACATCGCTATGTGATTAACACCCAAAGAGTACTAAGGTGTGATCATGTTTTGCTTGTGAGATAATTTTAGTCAACGGGTCTGTCACATTTAGATCCGTAAGTATTTTGCAAATTTCTATTTCTACAATGCTCTGCACGGAGCTACTCTATCTAATTGCTCCCACTTTCAATATGTATCCAGAATGAGACTTAGAGTCATCTGGATCAGTGTCAAAATTTGCATCAACGTAACCCTTTACGACGAACTCTTTTTGTCACCTCCATAATCGAGAAACATATCCTTATTCCACTAAGGATAATTTTGACCGATGTCCAGTGATCTACTGCTAGATCACTATTGTACTCCCTTGCCAAAATCTGTGTAGGGTATACAATAGATCTGGTACACAGCATGGCATACTTTATAGAACCTATGGCCGAGGCATAGGGAATGACTTTCATTCTCTTTCTATCTTCTGCCGTGGTCGGGCTTTGAGTCTTACTCAATTTCACACCTTGTAACTCAGGCAAGAACTCTTTCTTTGACTGTTCCATTTTGAACTACTTCAAAATCTTGTCAAGGTATGTACTCATTGAAAAACTTATCAAGCGTCTTGATCTATCTCTATAGATCTTGATGCTCAATATGTAAACAGCTTCACCGAGGTCTTTCTTTAAAAAACTCCTTTCAAACACTCCTTTATGCTTTGCAGAATAATGCTACATTATTTCCGATCAACAATATGTCATTCACATATACTTATCAGAAATGATGTAGTGCTCCCACTCACTTTCTTGTAAATACAGGCTTCACCGCAAGTCTGTATAAAACTATATGCTTTGATCAACTTATCAAAGCGTATATTCCAACTCCGAGATGCTTGCACCAGTCCATAGATGGATCGCTGGAGCTTGCATATTTTGTTAGCACCTTTAGGATTGACAAAACCTTTTGGTTGCATCGTATACAACTCTTCTTTAAGAAATCCATTAAGGAATGTAGTTTCGACATCCATTTGCCAGATTTCATAAAATGTGGCAATTTGCTAACATGATTCGGACAGACTTAAGCATCGCTACGAGTGAGAAAATCTCATCGTAGTCAACACCTTGAAATTTGTCAAAAACCTTTTTCCGACAAGTCTAGCTTTGTAGATAGTAACACTACTATCAGCGTCCGTCTTCCTCTTGAAGATCCATTTATTTTCTATGGCTTGCCGATCACCGGGCAAGTCAACCAAAGTCCACACTTTGTTCTAATACATGGATCCCATCTCAGATTTCATGGCCTCAAGCCATTTTGCGGAATCTGGGCTCATCATCGCTTCCTCATAGTTCGTAGGTTCGTCATGGTCAAGTAACATGACCTCCAGAACTGGAGTACCGTACCACTCTGGTGCGGATTTCATTCTGGTTGACCTACGAGGTTCGGTAGTAACTTGATCTGAAGTTACATGATCATCATCATTAGCTTCCTCACTAATTGGTGTAGGAGTCACAGGAACAGATTTCTGTGATGAACTACTTTCCAATAAGGGAGCAGGTACAGTTACCTCATCAAGTTCTACTTTCCTCCCACTCACTTCTTTCGAGAGAAACTCCTTCTCTAGAAAGGATCCATTCTTAGCAGCGAATGTCTTGCCTTCGGATCTGTGATAGAAGGTGTACCCAACTATCTCCTTTGGGTATCCTATGAAAACACATTTCTCCGATTTGGGTTTGAGCTTATCAGGATGAAACTTTTTCTTATAAGCATCGCAACCCCGAACTTTAAGAAACGACAACTTTGGTTTCTCGCCAAACCACAGTTCATACAGTGTCGTCTCAAACGGATTTAGATGGTGCCCTTTTTTTAACGTGAATGCAGCTTTCTCTAATGCATAACCCCAAAACTATAGTGGTAAATCGGTAAGAAACATCATAGATTGCACCATATCTAATAAAGTACGGTTATGATGTTCGGACACACCATTACACTGTGGTGTTCCAGGTGGCGTGAGCAGTGAAACTATTTCACATTGTTTTAACTGAAGACCAAACTCGTAACTCAAATACTCTTCTCCACGATCAGATCGTAGAAACTTTATTTTCTTGTTACGATGATTTTCCACTTCACTCTGAAATTATATGAACTTTTCAAATGTTTCAGACTTCTGTTTCATTAAGTAGATATACCCATATCTGCTCAAATCATCTGTGAAGGTCAGAAAATAATGATACCCTGCTGCGAGCCTCAATATTCATCGGACCACATACATCAATATGTATGATTTCCAACAAATCTGTTGCTTGCTCCATTTGTTCCAGAGAACGGCGTTTAGTCATCTTGCCCAAGAGGCATGGTTCGCAAGCATCAAGTGATTCCAAAATCCCATCAGCATGGAGTTTCTTCATGCGCTTTACACCAATATGACCTAAACGGCACTGCCACAAATAAGTTGCACTATCATTATTAACTTTGCATCTTTTGGCTTCAATATTATGAATATGTGTATCACTACGATCGAGATCCAACGAACCATTTTCATTGGGTGTGTAACCATATAAGGTTTTATTCATGTAAACAGAACAACAATTATTCTCTAACTTCAATGAATAACCGTATTGCAATAAACATGATCAAATCATATTCATGCTCAACGCAAACACCAAATAACACTTATTTAGGTTCAACACTAATCCCGAAAGTATAGGGAGTGTGCGATGATGATCATATCAATCTTGGAACCACTTCAAATACACATCGTCACTTCATCCTTAACTAGTTTCTGTTCATTATGCAACTCCCGTTTCGAGTTACTACTCTTTAGCAACTGAACGAGTATCAAATACCGAGGGGTTGCTACGAACACTAGTAAAATACACATAAATAATCTGTATATCAAATATACCTTTGTTCACTTTGCAATCCTTCTTATCCACCAAATACTTGGGGCAGTTCCGCTTCCAGTGACCAGTCCCTTTGCAGTAGAAGCACTTAGTCTCAGGCTTAGGTCCGGACTTGGGCTTCTTCACTTGAGCAGCAACTTGCTTGCCGTTCTTCTTGAAGTTCCCCTTCTATCCCTTTGCCCTTTTCTTGAAACTAGTGGTCTTGTTAACCAACAACACTTGATGCTCTTTCTTGATTTCTACCTTCGTCGATTTCAGCATCGCGAAGAGCTCAGGAATTACTTTCGTCATCCCTTGCATACTATAGTTCATCACGAAGTTCTACTAACTTGGTGATGGTGACTAGAGAATTCTGTCAATCACTATTTTATCTGGAAGATTAACTCCCACTTGATTCAAGCGATTGTAGTACCCAGACAATCTGAGCACATGCTCACTGCTTGAGCTATTCTCCTCCATCTTTTAGCTATAGAACTTGTTGGAGACTTCATATCTCTCAACTCGGGTATTTGCTTGAAATATTAACTTCAACTCCTGGAACATCTCATATGGTCCAGGACGTTCAAAACGTCTTTGAAGTCCCGATTCTAAGCCGTTAAGCATGGTGCACTAAACTATCAAGTAGTCATCATATTGAGCTAGCCAAACGTTCATAACGTCTGCATCTGCTCCTGCAATAGGTCTGTCACCTAGCGGTGCATCAAGGACATAATTCTTCTGTGCAGCAATAAGGATAATCCTCAGATCACGGATCCAATCCGCATCTTTGCTACTAACATCTTTCAACATAATTTTTCTCTAGGAACATATCAAAATAAAAATGGGAAAGCAACAACGCGAGCTATTGATCTACAACATAATTCGCAAAATACTATCAGGACTAAGTTCATGATAAATTTAAGTTCAATTAATCATATTACTTAAGAACTCCCACTTTAGATAGACATCCCTCTAATATTCTAAGTGATCACGTGATCCATATCAACTAAACCATGTCCGATCATCACGTGAGATGGAGTAGTTTCAATGGTGAACATCACTATGTTGATCATATCTACTATATGATTCACGCTCGACCTTTCGGTCTCCGTGTTCCGAGGCCATATCTGTTATATGCTAGGCTCGTCAAGCTTAACCTGAGTATTCCGCGTGTGCAACTGTTTTGCACCCGTTGTATTTGAACGTAGAGCCTATCACACCCGATCATCACGTGGTGTCTCAGCACAAAGAACTTTCGCAACGGTGCATACTGAGCAGGCATTCAAAGAATATTTCTTTCTCTTCTTACGTAAGAGCATAGCTGGCAGGACCTTCA
The DNA here is from genome assembly GCF_018294505.1 of Triticum aestivum. Classification (NCBI taxonomy): domain Eukaryota; kingdom Viridiplantae; phylum Streptophyta; class Magnoliopsida; order Poales; family Poaceae; genus Triticum; species Triticum aestivum. The sequence continues at coordinate 551,711,359 of NC_057808.1, forward strand.
TACTGCTTCGGAGGCATGCCGTCTTTTTCGTGCAAACGTTGCAGGTCCTCCCGTGCCTCAGGTGTATCTTTTGTCTTCCCATACACGCCAAAGAAGCCTAGCAGGTTCACGCAAAGATTCTTCGTCACGTGCATCACGTCGATTGAAGAGCGGACCTCTAGCTCTTTCCAGTAGGGTAGGTCCCAAAATATAGATTTCTTCTTCCACATGGGTGCGTGTCCCTCCGCGTCATTCGGAATAGCTAGTCCGCCGGGACCCTTTCCAAAGATTACGTGTAAATCATTGACCATAGCAAGTACGTGATCACCGGTACGCATGGCGGGCTTCTTCCGGTGATCTGCCTCGCCTTTGAAATGCTTGCCTTTCTTTCGACATTGATGGTTGGTCGGAAGAAATCGACGATGGCCCAGGTACACATTCTTCCTGCATTTGTCCAGGTATATACTTTCAGTGTCATCTAAACAGTGTGTGCATGCGTGGTATCCCTTGTTTGTCTGTCCTGAAAGGTTACTGAGAGTGGGCCAATCGTTGATGGTTACAAACAGCAACGCGTGCAGGTTAAATTCCTCCTGTTTGTGCTCATCCCACGTGCGTACACCGTTTCCATTCCACAGCTGTAAAACTTCTTCAACTAATGGCCTTAGGTACACATCAATGTCGTTGCCGGGTTGCTTAGGGCCTTGGATGAGAACTGGCATCAAAATGAACTTCCGCTTCATGCACATCCAAGGAGGAAGGTTATACATACATAGAGTCACGGGCCAGGTGCTGTGATTGCTGCTCTGCTCCCCGAAAGGATTAATGCCATCCGCACTTAAACCAAACCATACGTTCCTTGGGTCACCTGCAAACTCAGCTCAGTACTTTCTCTCAATTTTTCTCAACTGCTATCCGTCAGCGGGTGCTCTCAACTTTCCGTCTTTCTTACGGTCCTCACTGTGCCATCGCATCAACTTGGCATGCTCTTCGTTTCTGAACAGACGTTTCAACCATGGCATTATAGGAGCATACCAGATCACCTTCGCGGGAACCCTCTTCCTGGGGGGCTGGCCGTCAACATCACCAGGGTCATCTCGTCTGATCTTATACCGCAATGCACCGCATACCAGGCATGCGTTCAGATCCTTGTACGCACCGCGGTAGAGGATGCAGTCATTAGGGCATGCATGTATCTTCTGCACCTCCAATCCTAGAGGGCATATGACCTTCTTTGTTGCGTATGTACTGTCGGGCAATTCATTATCCTTTGGAAGTTTCTTCTTCAATATTTTCAGTAGCTTCTCAAATCCTTTGTCAGGCACAACATTCTCTGCCTTCCACTGCAGCAATTCCAGTACAACCCTTTTTTGTGATCCTCTAACATGCGATCGAACTTCAACTTCTCCTTTTGACTTTCGCATTGCGTCCTTGCATCGACAATGACCTGGTGGAGATCATCATCATCGGGCACATCGTGTGGTTCCTCTTGATCTTCAGCAGCTTCCCCCGTTGCAGCATCATTGGGCACATCGTCTGGTTCCTCTTGATCTTCAGCAATTTCCCCCGTTGCAGCATCACCGTATTCAGGGGGCACATAGTTGTCATCGTCCTCTTCTTCTTCGCCGTCTTCCATCATAACCCCTATTTCTCCTTGCCTCGTCCAAACATTATAGTGTGGCATGAAACCCTTGTAAAGCAGGTGGGTGTGAAGGATTTTCCGGTCAGAGTAAGACTTCGTATTCCCACATTTAGGGCATGGACAACACATAAAACCATTCTGCTTGTTTGCCTTAGCCACTTCGAGAAAATCATGCACGCCCTTAATGTACTCGCAGGTGTGTCTGTCACCGTACATCCATTGCCGGTTCATCTGCGTGCATTATATATAATTAACTGTCAAAAACCATTACAGAACATCATGAATAGATAATTAAGTGACCAAATTAATAGAAGTTCATCATCACATTAAAACCAAAGTACATACATAGTTCTCATCTAACAACATATAGCTCTCCAGAGCATCTAATTAATTAAACCATACATCTAAAGTAAGAAATTTTTTTCTTTCAGAAAGAAGATAAGAACAAGAGGCTCACCACGGTGGTGCTGGCGACGAGATCGGCGCGGGCGATCGACGGCGGTGAAGACGGGAATGGGACGTGACAGGCCGCTAAACCTAGACAAATCTCGAGGAAAATGGAGCTTTTAGGTCGAGCTTCGAGAGGAGAAAGCTTAACTAGTGTGCCTCGGACATTTCATCGAACACCTCATGTGCATGGGAGGTGAGCTAGAGCACCACAAAGCCCTCCCCTTGCCGGCCAGAGAAAAACAGAGCACTGGAGTGCTCTGCTTGCGGGCGAGGGGTATATATAGGCACCTCATTGGTCCCGGTTAGTGGCATGAACCGGGACTAAAGGGCAGCCTGTGGTCCCGGTTCAAGCCACCAACCGGGACCAATGGTGGTGGGCCAGGAGCGAGGCCCATTGGTCGCGGTTCGTCCCACCAACCGGGACCAAAGGGGTCAGACGAACCGGGACCAATGCCCCCACGAGGCCCGGCAGGCCCCTGGCCTCACGAACCGGGACCAGTGCCCCATGGGTCCCGGTTCTGGACTGAACCGGGACTAATGGGCTGACCCGGCATGAACCAAAGCCCTCTTTTCTACTAGTGACGGCCTACAGATGTTGCGTACCAGCGCCGCATAGGCTCATGCGAGTGGCTGAAAGTATTTTTTTTCTAGAACTCGCTTGCATTTGAGAAAAATATGCGGCTGGTGTGGATCGAACCAAAAAGCCCATGCTTACGGCGAAGCATGGATAACCAGCAGACCAAGCATGCCTCAGGTTTAAATTGCACAACTACATTGGTTATCATTTTGAACATCGTAATAATTAAAATTGAAATCTAAAAAAAATGGGGAGCCCCGTTGTTCAAAATTTTGTGATACTGGTCGCTCGCCACTTGTGCTTGGTACTTTATAGGGACCCAAAAATTTCTTGTCCAATTTTCTTTTTTTTTCTACGTACGAAAACAACATTTTCTTTTTAAATTTTAGCAACTTATACTCTGATATATCTTGTGTTTTATGATGCCTTTGCAATTTACATGTTCAGATATCCATTTAGGCATTGCAATGTAAGTATACACATGACCAGTTAGCAGAAGATAGACTTGATTTTAATTTCTTAGAGATAAATATAGATGAGAGTGCTCTGTGTTGTATAGTTTCAAGTTTATGAGTCACAAGGCCACCCAGCTATATATAAAATTTCTTCTGTGGGGAAGCGATATTTAAAGTCTTAGTCACCCTCTTATTATCTGGGGATAAGTGCCAATTCAACCAAAATATAGTACATAATCCTAAGCTACCTCATGATGAACAATTGCACTATTCTCAAAGAAAAGGCTTTAAAAATTTCATAATATAGTTTTGTGATAGACATGACATAAGAGCCGACAACATAAATTTTTTTTGCGAGGAATGACAACATAAATATTGTTTATCCTTTTAAAACACCTACCGTAAACACGCGAGGTTCGATCCACGCGAGGTTTTCAGCCACTGGCAGGTGGGCCTATGCAGCGCTGGCACTCCACATGTGCAGGCCATACTCCCGGATATGGTGGAAAGCACCGTATTTGCACGCACAGACAAGTTAAGTGACCACAACTCCGTATTTTACAAGTTTTAGAACCAAACGGAACATCGAGCACGATTTCTATGACTCCCAGTGATATTACCTCTTTTTGCATCGCCAATTGTTGAAAGATTCTCATCTCTCAGTTTTTCTTTTCATCCTAAGGTTCCTAGATTGGAAGGAGCTCCTAACCGTCTAATAGATAAGTATTTATGAAAATGTTTTTCCCAAAAAACACTTTTGAAAATATGGTGTAGTTGTGCAGTAAAAGTGTGCATGCCTGTTAAGCAAAAAGTAATGGTGCATCTAATATTGAGGAGGAATATATTCACGCAATTCGCATATTTGTTTGGCTAAATAGAAACTTTATCATCATTAGATGGGCTACACCTTCCATTCAGAATGTTCATGTGTGTCAAATAAAATATCCCGACATAAACTCGTTAAAAAATTTGACAAATACAAACGTAGAAAGATGAACATATTTTTTCCTGAGGGACTCGTTAAGACATCGTCACACTTTGGGACATACTTTCCTCCATGTTTGCATGACCTAGAGGCAGGGTGGCCTAGATTTACCGCCTCCACCGGAGAGATCACGAACTCTCTCTCTCTCTCTCTCTCTCTCTCTCTCTCTCTCTCTCTCTCTCTCTCTCTCTCTCTCTCTCTCTCTCTCTCTCTCTCTCTCTCTCTCTCCGGTGATGGGAGGGGGCGGGGACCCCTGTGCTTCGGTTCGTTGGGGGTAGAGTTAGGAATAAACCTAACAAATTTAGGGTTTAGTCTTTGAGTGACAAGGTGATGGTTTTGCCGTCGTTGTGGAGTAAGTTCTCCTCGCCTTGTCTTAATTCCGGTGATGCCCCTTCATATCGTCGAGAGGCATGTGAAGGATGGCGTGTTTCCAGATCTGATTCTTGCGGTCTGGCTTTATCTTCGAATACCGTGGATGTTCGTCTTGATCCTTTGTCTCTAGTTCTCCAATGAAGGTTGGCAGCCTCAACCTTGTCGGGGAGCATGTGAGAGTTTTTTGTTCCCAAGCTAGGGCGTTCCACATGCCTTCTTAAGTGTTTTCCTCTCGCGGGCGGCAATTTGATACGCAGATGGCTGCTGCCAGTGTCTTATGGCATACATCGATGACTTCTCGACTTCTAATTCTACAACTGCCTGGTTTTCAACAAACTTGTACCGCTAAAAATAGAGGCTTAGTGGCCGGGACGAGGTTTTTCTCATGGCGGGACTTTGGCCCCCGCAAGGACTTAGATCTATTCTTCAATGTCTGTAATGGTGTTTTTGTAGGGGCGCACGTGTGCTTCTTAATATATGACCTTCGAGATTTCCATAAGAAAATAGGTGTACATGTATTTTTGGAAGTATTTTATCTTTAATGAACAAATATAATAAACTTCACCGCGTTTAGTTTTAAAAAAATTCTCCCTACGAATTTTATTTAACCAAAACAAAAAGGGTCACTTTTTAAATAACATATAAACGGTAAAGAAGACAAATGATAACTGGACATTTCATACAATAATATAAATAGAAAATGAGGTGCAAATATGAAAGGTACTCAATGCAAAACAAATGGAACAAAAAACAAGAAAAGGTATTAAGAATAAAAATAGAAGTAAATCTAAAGCTAAATAATAGAAAAATGGAGAATAAAAACATTAAAAAATAAAACATAGAGAAAAAATGAAACAAAATTTAAACAAAGAAAAGCATTAGAATAATGGAATCAATTGTGAAAATAAAGTCAATAAAACAAATATTAACTGAACATTTTGTACAATAGTATAAATAGAATATGATGCAAGAAAACTATAGCTACTCACTATAGAAAATAAAGGGGAAAAAATGAGACAAAGAATTAAGAATACATGGACATAAATCTAAAGCTAACATATAGAAACGTCAACCAAAAAAAGAAAAGAGGAGAAAATTAGAAAAGGAATTGGAACAAAATATAAAAGAAGGAAAAGCACTAGAATAATGGAATAAAATGGGAAAGTATAGTGAAGAAAACAAATATTAATATAACATTTTTGTGCATTAGGTTATAGGTTAAATAGAGTATGAGATGCAAAAACGAGAGTTACTCAGTAGAAACTAAAGGCAACAAAAAATGAGACTGGAAAATTAGAAAAGCGAATCAAAATTAATACTAAGAGGAAAATTAAATATGCAAAAATCAAAATATATTGGAGGATAAAATATGAAACAACTGGAACAATATGTAGAAGAGGGGAAATTGTCAGAATAATGGAATAAAATGGGAAAAGAGAAACAAAATGATATGAAAATTAAAACGGAAGTGAAAATGCACCTCATGGGTCAACATCCTAATTACAACCCGACAACAATATCAATGAAGTGAAAATGCACCTCATGGGTCAACATCCTAATTACAACCCGACAACAATATCAATGAAGTGGAATGTACACATGATTTTTTTTCCTTTTTCTTTTTCTAGAATACAGTACGGATGCAGACGCTCATATATACGAGCGTACACTCACCCCTACGAACACACATATGTACACCCTATCCCTATGAGACACATGCTTCTATCTCTCCTACACAACCCGAGTTCATCAGGGGCATATGAATTGTTTTTGAACGCATTCGTCGGCGTTAGAGTGGCCAACTCGAGAACAACGCTTTGCGCCAAAACGGTTGCAGCCTCCACTACCTCAACACAAATCGAAGCTTGTACCTGCAAGGCCGACTAGTGCATCAACGCTACTTGCCAGCACTAGCTATGATGACTTCTTGGTTATTTTGCATCACAAAAACACCAGCCTTCATTGCCGCAACACATGCTAATGGCCTATATATAGCTTTTATTTTAGTGAGAGACACTATGTTTCCATTGACTTGGAAGTTCTTTGCAGAACAAATTTCTTTTCCAGCTGTGGAATCTGGAAACTATCTCCACCCCGCATGTGCAATGGCGTAGGATGGCGTGACATAACAAAAATAGTGATCAACGGACGACTCGTGCCCAATCTCGTCGACGCGGGCACCCGCATCCCACCCCTCGCCGACGCTGGTCGTCCCTGCAGTCGGGCAATGTCCCAACATGGGTTGGCGGCGGCTGGGTGGTTTGATAGCCCCTTCTCCCCCACTCTCGCCTCTCTCCGCCTAACCCTAGTGTGGGTCTCCCAACAATGGGGCTTGCCGTCGTGACAACGAAGGTCTGTCGCCATGAGCAGTGGTTCCCTCGCAACCCGGATACTCGATGATGTGCCTCGCTTTGGTTTGGGGGCACATCAACTTGGAACCAGCTCTGGCCCATATCTGGGGCCCAACGGGGCTCTTTTCCCCGATTCGGTGGTCGCAGCTTGGCGGGTTGTGGACGCGCCCTCCTGGTGAGGTGGTCAACTGGTCATGGCTAGGTGCGTTGGTGGATGCCTCGCCCGGCCTTGGACCGGGGGCTTACTGCCGAGGTGCCTGTGCGTGCCCAGCTATAGGGTAGGATGGGGCTCGTTGAGCCGAAAGGGTGACCTTGGCCTGGGGGCGACAGACGCTATCTTTTGCTCGTGGGCAGGTGTTCCAGTCGCTGGGTTGCTTCCCCTTGCCTGGTCTTGTTGTTGGCAGGTGTGTTACGCCGGTGGGGGTCGCGGTGTGTCTTCTCCGACGTGCGTATCCATGTCGACTTGTAGTGATGACAGAGTGTGCGTTTTGCATAGTATAGAACTAGGGAGTCCTGGCCAAACATTTTCTCGAGGAAGCGGTGCCTGGTTTTGGTTCGCCAGTTCTCCGTGGTACATCGTCCTGCATATTTTTTTTAAAGGGGAATATATTTATATCGCGGAGATACCAATTACACCAACCGTCTGCAACAACTCAATGTCGACATTAAGGATGCACATAGCCAAAAGATAAAAAGAGGAGAAGAAGAAAAAAGATCCCACTACAATGATCAATTCCTTGTAGATGCAGCACGAACCACCACCTAGACAACACCCGGTCAAACTCCACCTAGACAACTATTACCCCCGTCCCAAAAAGTTTCTCTTATTTTTTAGATACAGATGTACCTAACACTAAAACGTCTCTAGATACATCCGTATCTAGACAAATTTAACACAAGTAATTTAGGACCGAGGGAATATGAGGCTACATGATCAACCATTCCTCATGCTGGACAGCTGGCTAGGCTGCTTCCCTGACGATTATCCATGCTTTAGAATGCTGAAGGTCAAGTGGAGATGAGAGATATTAACTATCCTGATGGTGGGAAATGAGCACCTTTGCGTCAACTTGGGCATATGCAAGTAGTATTTGATTATTTTGTTTGATCTATCGGCATAATTTTTTTTTGCAGAGACCCTAATTCAAAACCTGATTAGGAAATTCCGTCCTAAGGCATGCATATCTTCCATTTGACAGTATTTTGTTTGATCCATAGTTCAAGACCAGATTACATTCGTTGCTAATATGATTAGTTTGTATTTTACTCCAGCGACTAGCTTCATGCCCGTATGACCGATACACCCAAACTCCTATTTGGACGATTAATCGACCACTTGTGATTGTTTTATTGCGAGTGAAGCCTGAAATAAACCCTGAGGTTGTAGAGAGCGACGCAAATGAACCCTCACCTTCAGATCCCTGAAGTTGGTACCCTGTGTTTACAGATCCCGGTCAATCCAAGCCCTATATGAGTAAAATCTTGTTTGTTGTAACAGGAAAGGCGCGATCCCAGCTGGGATTGATTTCTGCGGTCACTTACAACGTGGTCCCACCTATCATATGCATCTCCTTCTTCAATCTCTTCCTCACAAGTTCACTCCCCAATCGATCCTGGGCTCGCCTCCGGATGAGCTAGGTCTTGAGGAGCATGTCGGACATGGTCAGGTCGGCCGTCGACGCCATCCCAGGTGAGTTCGTAGGCACGACCGAGCCCGAAGACGTATGTAATCGACGGCACGCTATCCTGACTGGAGGAGCTGACGGCGAGGGCTCCTCCAGCCAGCAATTGCTGCTCTCCAGGTTAGGCGGCAGGGAAGGTGGCGCCCATGGGACGAGGATGCCACCACGCGCATAAACAGGAAGAGGCGTATTAATTGGAAGACCGGCAGCTTGGCCTCCGTGGCGAGCACCGTCGCCGTGCCCATCGACGGCCGTTGGCACTGTCGAGATTAACCGTGCACTACACCTCGATTACTATCAGAAGGAAAGAAAAATACCAGGCATCACAACTTCACATTGGCCTGTTGCAATCCATTGGTGTCCAGAAGAGATCAATCGATCAAGCCAGACTCATGTACTAGTTCGTGCTTGTACAGGAATGTGCGTGTGTGTCTTCCAGCGGAACCTCAATCCTCGGTCGGTGCTCGTCGATATTGTCGCTGATACAGAAGAAGTTTGAGTGGTTGTGCTCGTCATTGCGCTTGTGGCGCTTGCCCACGCTTGCTGAGCTACAGCGGGAGGCCGCCTTGGCGGCAATGGCTACCTGCTCAAGCCTGTCCAACTCCAGATTCTTGTAAACATGGAGCTGCGTTTCCCTAGCTTCAGAAAATTACACTGCAGCCCAAGATGGCTTCGTGAAGTTTAGCTTCTTGGAGTTGAGGCGTTCTGACTGAAACCAGGCTGAGAAGTTGTGAAGCTTGGAGTTGGAGGACATCAGAACAGGCCCTAAAGAGGAAAGGGAGCAGGAGGAGAGAAAATGGGAGCGAGGAAGAAGATGCACTAATGTGTTGACCCGCGCAACAGTGAGAAAGAGGTCCCGCTCAGGATTGTGCTTATCCTGGTGTGCCAAACACAACCAGGGTTAGGATAGACCGGCATCAGAGAGGTCAGGGTACAGACTTCAAGGATTTGGAGGTCAGGGTTTATCTGCGTCGACCTCTACAACCTTAGGGTTTATTTCAGACTTCACTCGAAAGGCATCTATGCACTTGGACACCGAAGTGCCAATACACGAGGACTTTGACCTTTTATTTTCCTTACAAATCTTTTGTTTGAATAGATCTGCTGAATGGGTTCCATTATCCAACGTCAACATATACTCCTTCCGTAAAGAAATATAAGAGTGTTTAGATGACTAAAGTAGTGATATAAACGTTTTTATATTTCTTTACAGAGGGAGTAGAACAGAAGGTCGTCTCCGACAATCCTCGAAAAGGGCCTAAGAAGAAAACAGTGGAAAAGGATATCAATTTTGGTTTACTGATCCAGCTTATTTGATTGGGTGCATGCACGTTCAAGGACCCAAGGCTCCCAGTGCCGATTTAACGTCAAGTGATGAACGGCAGTTGACGCACGAGCATTTGCCACTGTCGCAGAACCCGAAACGGTAGCCTTCAGCTCCGCATTGTTGGGCACATGCTTCCTCGCCATGCAAAGTGGCTCTCCATGACTGTGTATCGTGCATTTCACAGGCCTTACTACAACCATACCTCCGCCCGCAAAAATCTCTATACTACTTTAAAAAAACGTAAGGTTGCTATTTCACATTTCTTTCATCGCCCCTTCGTCCAATCTTTCAACGTTATTATATGTAATCAATCACCTTAATTTACATATCTTCTAAACCAGTTCCATTTTAATTTATTTACCAAACTTTTAATCAAAATATAAGATAATTGACTGTTAGAATTTGATGAACATTTATTTACACAATCGCATTATTATTGACAGGTAAATCATAAGCTAACGTATTAGAATATTTATATCCCGTTGCAACGCACGGGCACTGTTCTAGTATAAAAATACTGCAATCATACCTGGACGACATATTCATTCAATAGAAAAAGTTAATGCGCTTACCCTTAGGAGAATATATTTTTCTATTTTCGAGAGAAAAAATATCTGTTATTATAAGATAAAATACAGTACAAACTTAAGATCATTTGTCCTAACAACTGTATGTAAAATCTTAGGATATATATAAAAGATCTTAGGAGCACTTAAATGCAATTCTATTTATATGATTATTGGAAGGGACAAAAGAAATTTTACAGGAAGACGCAAGGAGGGGTGCATGTTATGGTAATAGTATATATTAATATCGCTTCATGGAATAGCCTGATGCTGAACTAGCGCATGTTAAAATTTTCCAAACTGTTTCCCTGCAAAAAATAAATCTCAAGTGTTCCTCACATGAACACATGGGAAAAGAGAGAATGAGAACAACGGTAGTAGGTTTCCCGAGAGATTTGGACTGTTGTACAATAAAGACCACGTCTCCAAATTTAAATGGATCAGCGTGGCAAGCATAAAACGACCGTATGTTTACCGAGCGTTTCATACTGTTTGCAACACTCAGGATAAGTTCCGTTACAGTCTCACGTCGCTGGTCGTCTGAATTTCTTGCCATGTGTGGATCTATCCCTAGTGAACGTAGACAACTCGATGCGGTACGTTTACCCAGTGTTACCCCAAAACACTCGTGACACCATATTTCACTAACTGGATATGGGTTGTGCGACGTTTTCAAAGTGTTACACTCGAAATAAGTCTTCATCGTGTGTTTTACATGATTTCCCAAGTGTTTCTGGCACTCGGGATAGAGTCCGATCGGCTAGTGCCGTCAGCCTTCATGGGGTGGGTGTGGGTGGGGGGAGGGGGGGGGGGGGGCATATGCCCGATGTCCATCTAGGTGACTTTTTCTCGAACAATTGCAACCAGTTTTGCGAGCGAAAACAGAGATTGTGGGATATGGTTGAAGCTTTAGACAGACCGAGCCACCGCCAATTGAGCTAGCTCCGCTAATTAATGTCATTTTTTCGCCGCCAATTGAGCTAGCTCCGCTAATTAATGTCATTTTTTGTCCATGATGCAACTGAACAGAAGCCAAAGAGAAAGCAAATCGAGCAGAGAGGATTCAAGCTCAATGGATTGCCGCACCGATTGCAGCTGCAGGAGGTGCGGTCGGAGGAGCACATTTGGAGCAGTGATTTAGCTGGGAACACGCCAGCCGCCTGCGAGTAAACTAGATCCACCAATTTCAGACAGAAACAAAACAGGAAAGGCGGAGCAGAGCAGAGCAGAGTGCTTACCCGGGCACACCCTCCACGCTGAAGTATGGCACGACTCTCCTGCTATCCAACCGCTCCTTGTCTAGTTCATAGAGACGCTCCAGGGACGATGTCGGCAGCGACAACATGCGCCACAGTGTAAGCGTCGGCGTCGATGCGACGGTCTTCGCCACAACAACGGCCAGGAACACCGCAACCGCCATGAACCAGAACGCTGCGGCTGGCTTCATAGACGAACCACAAATGCAGAGGGTGCAGGAAATATGCCCTAGAGGCAATAATAAAGTTATTATTTATTTCCTTATATCATGATAAATGTTTATTATTCATGCTAGAATTGTATTAACCGGAAACATAATACATGTGTGAATATAGACAAACATAGTGTCACTAGTATGCCTCTACTTGACTAGCTCGTTGATCAAAGATGGTTGAGTTTCCTAGCCATGGACATGAGTTGTCATTTGATTAACGGGATCACATCATTAGGAGAATGATGTGATTGACATGACCCATTCTATTAGCTTAGCACTTGATCGTTTAATATATTGCTATTGCTTTCTTCATGACTTATACATGTTCCTATGACTATGAGATTATGCCACTCCCGTTTACCGGAGGAACACTTTGTGTGCTACCAAACGTCACAACGTAAATGGGTGATTATAAAGGTGCTCTACAGGTGTCTTCGAAGGTACTTGTTGAGTTGGCGTATTTCGAGATTAGGATTTGTCACTCCGATTGTCGGAGAGGTATCTCTGGACCCACTCGGTAATACACATCACTATAAGCCTTGCAAGCATTGCAACTAATGAGTTAGTTGCGGAATGGTGTATTACGGAACGAGTAAAGAGACTTACCGGTAACGAGATTGAACTAGGTATTGAGATACCAACGATCGAATCTCGGGCAAGTAACATACCGATGACAAAGGGAACAACGTATGTTGTTATGCGGTTTGACCGATAAAGATCTTCGTAGAATATGTGGGAGCCAATATGAGCATCCAGGTTCCGCTATTGGTTATTGACCGGAGACGTGTCTCGGTCATGTCTACATAGTTCTCGAACCCGTAGGGTCCGCACGCTTAACGTTCGGTGACGATTTGTATTATGAGTTTATGTGATTTGATGTACCGAAGGTAGTTCGGAGTCCCGGATGAGATCGGGGACATGACGAGGAGTCTCGAAATGGTCGAGACGTAAAGATCGATATATTGGACGACTATATTCGGACATCGGAAAGTTTCCGAGTGGTTCGGGTATTTTTCGAAGAACCGGGGAGTTATGGGAATACGGGGGAAGAAGTATATGGGCCTTATTGGGCTTTAGGGGAGAGATAGAGGTAGGCCACGCGCCCCCCCAATGACTAGTCCGAATTGGACTAGGGGGAGGGGCGACGCCCCCTCCTTCCTTCTCTTCCCTCTTCCCCTTCCTTGTCTCCTACTCCTACTACTTGGAAGGGGAGGAATCCTACTCCCGGTGGGAGTTGGACTCCTCCAGGGCGCGCCATAGGGGCCGGCCCTCTCCCCCTCCTCCACTCCTTTATATACGGGGGCAGGGGGGCACCTCTAGAGACAACAATTGATCTCTTGGATCTCTTAGCCGTGTGCGGTGCCCCCCTCCATCATAATCCACCTCGATAATATCGTAGCAGTGCTTAGGCGAAGCCCTGCGTCGGTAGAACATCATCATCGTCACCACGCCATCGTGCTGACGGAACTCTCCCTCAAAGCTCGGCTGGATCGGAGTTCGAGGGCGTCATCGAGTTGAACGTGTGCAGAACTCGGAGGTGCCGTGCATTCGGTACTTGATCGGTCGGATCGTGAAGACGTATACTACTATCAACCGCGTTGTGCTAACGCTTCCGCTTTCGTTCTATGAGGGTACGTGGACACACTCTCCCCTCTCGTTGCTATGCATCACCATGATCTTGCGTGTGCGTAGGAATTTTTTTGAAATTACTACGTTCCCCAACAGAGGGGTGGCTAGCTGATGGAAGCTCCTACTGTAGCAGTGTTGTTCCAGATGCTCGGAGATCGAGCGCCGCTCTTTCTTGAAGCGAACTTTGGAAATATTCTTCCCGAATTTCTTTTCGGACCCAAGGTTTATTCCTTTACTCGAAAAGTAGCTCTCAAACTTACTCGCAGTATTTTTATATTCATTAGATTATGCTTTGCGCAGAAAAATATTTATAAATATTTCGTCTCTATTTTGAGTGTTCGTCTTTGTTAAATGATGGCACCCTACCATTATGGAGGCCCTAGTCAGATAAAGGCACTTTGAGTCTTATCAAGATACATATATATACTTTCAATAATATATATTGTATATCATAAAAAATAAGAAGGCATAAACATAAAAAGCGTAATTTTACTTAGCAAATAAAACCTCAATAGAACATCCATATATGACTATATGGTGCAAATTATGTACCTAACTAGAAATAAGTACTGAACTGCGCGCGGGGGGGGGGGGGGGGGGGGGGGGGGGGGGTTGCATATGCCCCATGTCCATCTAGGTGACTTTTTCTCGAACAATTGCAATCGGTTCTGCAAGAGGAAACAGAGATTGTGGGATATGGTGACTTTTCGAGTAAAGGAATGAATCTTCTGTCCGAAAAGAAATTCGGGAAGAATATTTCCAAAGATTGCTTCAAGAAAGAGCTGCGCTCGGTCTCCGAGCATCTGGAACAGCACTCCTACATTAGGAGCTCCCATCCCATAGCCGCAGCATTCTGGGTCATAGCGGTGGCTGTGCTCCTGGCCACTGCCGTGGCAAAGACCGCCGCATCGACGCCGGCGCTTACGCTGCCGTGCACGTTGCCGCTGCCGCCATCGTCCCTGGAGCGTCTCGACGAACTGGACTAGGAGCGGTTGGATAGCAAGAGGGTCATGCAATACTTCCGCGTGGAGGGTGTGCCCGGGTAAGCACTCTGCTCTGCCTTTCCTCTTTGTTTCAGTTTGAAATTGGTGGATCTAGTTCACTCGCCGGCAGCCGGCGTCTTCCCAGCTAAATCACTGCTCCAAATGTGCTCCTCCGACCGCACCTCCTGTAGCTGCAACTGGTGCGGCAATCCATTGAGCTTGAATCCTCTCTACTCGATTATCTTTCTCTCTAGCTTCTGTTCGGTTGCATCGTGGAAAAAATATTACATTAATTAGCGGAGCTAGCTCAATTGGCGGTAGCTGACTATGTCTAAAGTTTCAACCATATCCCACAATCTTTGTTTCCTCTTGCAGAATTGGTTGCAATTGTTTGAGAAAAAGTCACCTAGATGGACATGGGGCATATGGCCCCCCCTATATTTGCACCATATAATCAATATGGATGTGCTCGAAGCCGCAGCTAGACCGGAGGCCTCGTCAGACACAGTGCTAGGTCTGGAGCATACCCTGCCACTCACCGGCGTACAGCTCGAACAACTCAAGATTTTGGACAAGGAGCACCTGTCAATGAAGACAAATGTCGCGGAGTACTCGCTGGGAGGAACGTCCGTGTAAGTGCTTTCTTGAGTTCTCTTTGCTGATCAGATCCTAGCACCGTACCGTTTATCAAAGCCATAAAACAGATAGAATTTTGGTACATAGGATTAGGTCCAATCCATCTAGTATATGTCCCTTTTTCTATTCCTAGCAAGCTAGAAGAAATTTTACACATATGGAGTGCACAGTCAACAATTTTGGTTGAGTTGCCGCAGGGAGAAACAACAAGTTTCATAATCTGAGTATATATTGTTAACTACTCCCGCTTGTAGTAAGGAACGATTTTAGATTTCAGATCATGCTATGGTAGCTGATGTCTGACAGTTTGCATATTGTTACCTGCCAGCCATCATATAGTTAGTAATTTGCTATCCTATTTTCCCCAAAACTAGGATAGTAACTGAGACTTGATACTACTAGGTTGATAGTAAGAAACAAAAGATTCGGTTGTACAATAGTTTTGTATGCATGTTTTCATAAAGAAACAGACCGTCCACAAATACATCGCAGGCTAAGTTTTTTTCCACTGAAGGCGAGAGATATATAAACTTCGGAAAAGCTCCCATTTTCGCAATATGTGCACAATAAACTGAAAAAACTATATGGTATGATTGCCTACATTTTTGCAACTCACTCACAATATTAGTTACAAAACCTACTATTTTTAACATGCGAAAAATTATGGGAGAGAGAAAGAGAGGAGAGAGTTGAGAGAGAGAGAGAATGGGATTGTTTCTTCTCGCAGAACTGGTTGCAATTGTTCGAGAAAAAGTCACCTAGATGGACATGGGGCATATGCCCCCCCCCCCCCCTATATTTGCACCATATAAACAATATGGATGTACTTGAAGCTGCAGCTACACCGGAGGCCTCGTCAGACACGGTGCTAGGTCCGGAGCGTACCCTGCCGCTCACCGGCGTACAACTCGAACAGCTCAAGATTTTGGACAGGGAGCACCTGTCAATGAAGACAAATGTCGCGGAGTACTCGCTGGGAGGAACGCCCGGGTAAGTGCTTTCTTGAGTTCTCTTTGCTGATCAGATCCTAGCACCGTACCGTTTATCAAAGCCATAAAACAAATAGAATTTCGGTACATAGGATTAGGTCCAATCCATCTAGTATATGTCCCCTCTTCTATTCCTAGCAAGCTAGAAGCAATTTTCCTACACATATGGAGTGCACACTCAACAATTTTGGTTGAGTTGCCGCAGGGAGAAACAACAAGTTTCATAATCTGAGTATATATTGTTAACTACTCCCGCCTGTAGTAAGGAACAATTTTAGATTTCAGATCATACTATGCTAGCTGATGTCAGACAGTTTGCATATTGTTACCTGCCAGCCATCATATAGTTAGTGATTTGCTATCCTGTTTTCCCCAAAACTAGTATAGTAACTGAGACTTGATACTACGAGGTTGATGGTAACAAACACAAGATTCGGTTGTACAATAGTTTTGTATGCATGTTTTCATAAAGAAACAGACCGTCCACAAATACATCGCAGGCTAAGTTTTTTTTCCACTGAAGGCGCGAGATATATAAACTTTGGAAAAGCTATCATTTTCGCAATATGTGCACAATAAACTGGAATAACTATATGGTATGATTGCCTACTTTTTTGCAACTCACTCACAATATTAGTTACAAAACCCACTATTTTAACATGCCAAAAATTATGGGAGAGAGAGAGAGAGAATGGGATTGTTTCCTCTCGCAGAACTGGTTGCGATTGTTCGAGAAAAAGTCACCTAGATGGATATGGGGCATATGCCCCCCTCCCCTATATTTGCACCATATAATCAATATGGATGTGCTCGAGCCGCAGCTACACCGGAGGCCTCGTCAGACACGGTGCTAGGTTTGGAGCGTACCCTGCCGCTCACCGGCGTACAGCTCGAACAACTCAAGATTTTGGACAGGGAGCCCATGTCAATGAAGACAAATGTCGCGGAGTACTCGCTGGGAGGAACGCCCGTGTAACTGCTTTCTTGAGTTCTCTTTGCTGATCAGATCTTACCACTGTACCGTTTATCAAAGCCATAAAACAGATATAATTTTAGTACAGAGGATTAGGTCCAATCCATCTAGTATATGTCCCCTTTTTTTCTATTCCTAGCAAGCTAGAAGAAATTTTACACATATGGAGTGCACAGTCAACAATTTTGGTTGAGTTGCCGCAGGGAGAAACAACAAGTTTCATAATCTGAGTATATATTGTTAACTACTCCTGCCTGTAGTAAGGAACGATTTTAGATTTTGGATCATGCTATGCCAGCTGATGTCTGACAGTTTGCATATTGTTACCTGCCAGCCATCATATATTAGTGATTTGCTATCCTGTTTTTCCAAAAACTAGTATAGTAACTGAGACTTGATACTACCAGGTTGATAGTAACAACACACAAGATTCAGTTGTACAATAGTTTTGTATGCATGTTTTCATAAAGAAACAGACCATCCACAAATACACCGCAGGCTAAGTTTTTTTCCACTGAAGGCGAGAGATATATAAACTTCGGACAACCTCCCTTTTTCGCAATATGTGCACAATAAACTGAAATAATTATATGGTATGATTGCCTACTTTTTTGCAACTCACTCACAATATTAGTTACAAAACCTGGTATTTTTAACATGCCAAAAATTATGGGAGAGAGAGAGAGAGACAGAGAGAGATTGACCATCTAGTATCTGCAATAGGGAAAGTCTATTTTAGAGTGTTGCCATTTTGCACTTTGATAACGACCACCCGAGAGAACGAAAGTAATCTTGATTTTCTTATGCTCTTCAATTTACTTGACCAATGTGTTTTATAGTGTGATTCTCGTCAACCTTCTTTTTCGCATTATCATCTCATAGAAGACAGAATGTACAACCAATTATTTTTGTTATTTCAAATCAGACCACTCTTTTGGCGATTGATGTATCTAAACAACCAATTTGCAGGCTCTACTGTACCCGTGTGAAATTGGGAACACCACCAAAAGAGTACACTCTCCATTTTGACACTGGCAGCGACCTTGTGTGGGTTTCTTGCACCCCATGCACAACGTGCGGCAGTATCCTTGTCATATCTCTTATCCACCTCTTTAAGAACTATCTTTTTTCAGAAAATTGTGATTAAATCAGTTCTTCTCATGCTAATTCATTTGTCTCTTCAGATCAAATTGGAGAACTACAACCCAGATTCTTCTTCAACGTCGTCTAGGATATCATGCTCTGATAAAATGTGTGCACATGCCCCAAAAATAGGGTATGCAGTATGTCAGACATCAGAATACCCAAGCAAACAATGTAGCTAGGCTGAGACATATGCTGATGGAAGTGCCGAGTCAGGGTACTACGTGTCGGACACTTTATATTTCGACAAATTCGTGGGTCAAAAGCGGGTTACAAGTTCTGCATCTATATTTTTTGGATACAGTTTTCAGTCCTATATCACTTTAAGTTATGCATTATATAATGGAAACTTAACATTAGTAATGGTCAGTAATGAATGGACAGTTAAAAACCCTACCTAAGTTGACCTTGTGAAGTCCTTTTTTAAACAGATGTAGCAACTCGCAATCATATCAGTTTCAGACAGATGGGATTATTGGATTTGGACAGAATGCGATCTCTGCTATCTCACAACTGAATTCTCAAGGGGTGTCCAGTAAGGTGTTCTCTCATTGCCTCAGGGGTTTAAAAGATGGTTCAAAAGATGGTGGTGGCATTCTTGTTGTTGGTGAAGTTATGTGGACAGGACTTGTGTTTACTCTGATACTCCCATCAGAGTAAGTTCTTTTACTTGGAGTTACACCCTTCATAGAATGGAGGCTAGAAATCAGTGGAGCAAATGAAATAACAAATTTGGCCAATATTTAATTTGCACAATCTCATCTCCTTGTCTTCATTTGCAATATTTGTATAGTTTATTTATAGGTTGTATGTATTTAAACAATGTTTTACTCTCCACATTAAGTGTGATTTCTTTACAATCTTTAATTTGCTAGAAATGTGTGAACAATAATGTCCTTTCTAAGTCCCCTTCTTCCCCTGAAAAAACTATGAGTTACTTATGCGGACATATGCAAATTATATTGCTAGGATTTTTATTTTTCAGAATGTGAAATCTGCCATTCCAAGTGACATATCCAGAATTAGGTATGTCAAACTCCTTTTGTCAATAAAATATAGGGACCATTACAACGTGAATATGAAGGGCATTGCTGTCAATGGTAAAAACATTTCCCTTGATTCTTCCTGGCTTACAACATCAAATGCACAAGGAACCATTGTGGATTCAGGAACAACATTAGTGTACCTTGCAGATGGAGTGTATGATCCGGTTATTACAGCGGTGAGTTCTACATGTCCAACATTTTTATTGTCTCGTTGCTAAAAAACAATGATTAAATCAGACTTCGTTACTTCAATAATTTATCGTGCCACCGTTAGCCACATAATGATTCGTATTTGGCCATCAACAGATAAATGACGCCGCCCATACTGGTTCTATAAACTCTTTCATCATGAATGGGAGCCAATGTTATCATAAAAACATAAGGTTGTTTTACGAGCAATTAAACCCTTCATGTCCTTCAAAATGTCAATTATTTAACAAATTATTATTTTACTTTTCCATTAGCAATGTGTCATTATTTCCAACAGTGACACTATATTTTGACGGCGGTGCTTCAATGACAACTGGGCCAAAGGACTATCTTGTGCCCATGTTTCATTATGTAGGTCCAATCACCTTCTGATGTTAGCCGTATTAAACACGTTAACAATTGCATATCTGTTAACTATTTGTGAAGGAGCAATAATATCATATCATGGTTTGTAGGACGGTTTGCAGGACAAGGATCCCATGTTGTGCATTGGCTTTCAACCAAGCAAAGGCCCCGATAATTTCTTCCAACATACCACCATACTTGGAGGTTAGCCATCTACTCATCAGCTAACTTAGCTCGACTACTCCATGCCTTCCTTAACTTTTGATATTCTGCTCATCCGAACTTTGCATGAATAGCTCTCCTTTAGCGATGACCTAGCAACTAAATACAGTAAACTGTCCAATCATGCTTCTCTGATTATATCAAGTCTGGGGAGTTTTATGGCTAACTAATGGGTGCCTCTTATTGCAGATATTGTTTTACGTGATATGATTTTTATGTATAACTTGGAGACTAAGCAGATTGGCTAGGTTCACTATAACTGTAAGTGTAAGTCCTCTCGATAATCTAAAAGCTCTATAATTTGCGCTCTCCCAGATGTACGGCCATTTTCTATCATTTTCAGGCTTCCACCTCAACACGAGCACCCCATTAGTTGATGCCAATCAGTCATCGTACAATCCACTTGTTATCAGTGAGTCATTGGGGCGCCGTGCACCATCAGCCTGATAGCTCTTGCGGCCGCCTTCATCTCTTACGTGCGATCGAATTTCAACTTCTCCCTTTAACCTTGGCATTCTTTCTGTGCATCAATAATGACCCGGCTAAGATCATCATCGGGCACATCGTCTGGTTCCTCTTGATCTTCAGGTTCCCCCGTTGCAGTATCACTGTATTCAAGGGGATAGTTGTCATCATCCTCTTCTTCTCCTTCGTTGTCTTCCATCATAACTCCTCTTTCTCCGTGCTTGGTCCAAACATTATAGTGTGGCATGAAACCCTTCTCAAGCAGGTGGATGTGAAGTGTTTTCAAGGAAGAGTGATCCTCTGTATTCCCACAGACAGTACATGGACAATACATAAAACCATTCTGCTTGGTTGCATCAGCCACATCGAGAAAAATATGCAGGCCCGTAATGTACTCGAAGGTGCGTTGGTCACCGTACATCCATTGCCGGTTCATCTGCGTGCATTACATAATTAAGTGTCTCAGAAACCATTATAGAACATCATGAATAGAGAAATGATGAAATTAATACAAGTTCATCATCACATTAAAACCAAACTACAGTAGTGGTCAAATGTTATTACTGAAAGAATAAATACATAAAGTTCATACATAGTTCTCATAGAACAACATACATCTCTCCAGAGCATCTAATTAAAACATTCATTGAAACTAACATACAACTATGTAAAACATTTAAATGCAACAACAAATGCGATCAAAATTGTAACTAATGTAACAATTGATCCAACAACATTATGATACCAAGCCTCATTATCAATGGCATATTTTCTAATATTTCTAATCTTCAAGCGCATTGCATCCATCTGGATCGTGTGATCATCAACGACATCGGCAACATGCAACTCCAATTTCATCTTCTCATCTTCAATTCTTTTCAATTTTTCTTTCAAATAATTGTTTTCTTTTTCAACTAAATTTAACCTCTCGACGAGAGAGTCGGTTGGAATTTCTGGTTCACATACCTCCTAGATAAAGAGATCTATGTCACGTTGGTCGGCATAATTGTCATAAACTCTAAATGAAACAAATAGTTATAAAAGATAATATACCACATTCGAATCATAGACCAGACGAGAGCCGACGGGGACGGATACCAAAACCATGGCACTATATAATAACAAACAATAATAAAAGCAAGAAAATCAGACAAGTAGCTATCTAAATAATAAAAGTAAGATTTTTTTTAAAGAAGATAAGAATAAGAGGCTCACCACGGTGGTGCAGGCAACGAGATCGGCGCGGGCGATCAACGGCTATGAGGACGGGGACGAGGATGGGACGGCACCCTACACATGTGCAGACTCAATTAATTTGAGCTCAAATTGTGCATCTATATCAAACGAACTCCCACATACACTCCTCCACTAAAACCCACAAACCACTCTACTTCTAGAGCATTTCAAATGAGCTAAACTAGCAGTGAGAGATGAAAGGATAAAGTTGCTAACTTTTTAGAACACTTGTGTAGCTGGTGCACCGACAAACCTAGACAATTCTTGGGGAAAATGTACCTTGGATGTCAAGCTTGGAGGTAGAACAGAGGAGGAAGCTTAAGTGTGGCTTGGACATTTCATCGAACACCTCATGTATATACACAAAACAGAGTAGCACACCTCCCACCCTTCCACGGCCAGAAAACAGAGGAGATGGGGGGCGGGGGGCGTGGATATATAGGCAAAACTTTAGTCTTGGTTTTTGTCTAAAACCAGGACTAGAGGCCACCCTTTAGTCCCGGTTCCGGACACAATCCGGGACCCCTTTAGTCCCGGTTGATGCCTAAAACCGGGACTAAAGGTCCCAAGCAAACTGGGACCGATGCCTGCCAAGACCCGGCCGGCGTCCTAGCCTCACGAGCCGGGACTGATGCTCCCATTAGTCCCGGTTCGTAACACGACCGGGACTAATGCTCTGATCTGCCCAGGACCAAAGCCTTGTTTTCTACTAGTGTAAAGGCCCTTCCTAACCGGGACTAAAGGCCGTTCCTCTACTAGTGTGTGTGGAAGTCTCAGCTAGCTAGCGTGCATAGCAGCACCATGTGTGAGCATCCGTCGCTGTGTGTTCAATTGGCAAAAAAAAAAACATCTGCGGCATGTGCCTGCATGTGTCCGCGTGTGTGCTCAATTGGCAAAGCAGTCAGCATGTCTCCACCGGGCATAGCAAGCAGCCGTTGGGTGCGAAAGCTGCCCACTAGCTTTGTATCCTGAATTTGGGTTTCCCAAAGTGTAGCCACACCACACATTATCTCAGAACAGACACAACCCTCCCCCTATTAATTGCTCTGTAACCTATAACCCGCAAAAAGTAAAATTGTGTAACCGATGTGTATCGGTGTATGCAACTCCTACTTAGTTTCATTAAGACACCGAGCTGAATAAAAGGGCAAGGAGGTATACTTTATGAAAAATAATAATGAGTGCAAGCTAACAATTGTAAAATCTCGACAAGGGCGTTCGTAATCTAACAGTAAAAAACAAACAGACGGAAATAGCGCATTGTATCCATATGTGGTGGAACATCTCAACTGATTCTAGAAAGACGCCAACGCCAACCAAGAGTTTTTGTTTTCTGGTAGGGGCAATAATGGTTGCTTATTCAGAGAGCCGACATTTTCATGTGCATCGGAGAAAATCAGATCCCCTAGTTTGAAAGAAGTGAGAAGAGGAAGAGCCAGGCATGATATGTGTTGTGCTAAATTCTCACGTGATTGGACAAAATCAGCGGTGAGAGAGCACAGATGGTCAGCATGGCTAAAGGCCTGGAACAATGGAACGTGGGGAGGACGAAGGAAGAAGACGAGAAAGGTAGAGGCAGCCCACGGCGAGGGAAAAGGTGCATGGTCACAAGCCTACGTCAATTTATTGACGCCTAACCCAATCTCTCACACTCATAGATCCCTGTACCCATATCCTCCCGGAGGTATAATAAGTTGAGGCTCTTGCTCTATTTTCTTTCACACCAACAGCTGCGCGAGCTTCATACACTTCCGCCCCTTCCCAAATCACCCCCAAATCACCGTATGTCATTCAACCTCAAACCCAATGGCTGACAAGGTCGCCGGAGCTGTGGTCGTCTTCGTTCTGCTCATGGCGCTTGTGGCGCAGTACTCATCAAAAGCAGGTGAGCATCCATCCTGAATTCCTGAGGAGACTTGTTCCTGACTCCTGTCCGAATTAGCAGAACCGACGGAGCCCCCCCCCCCCCCCCGCCCCCCCCCCCCTACGCCGCCGCCGGTTCCCCGCCTCCCCTTCTCCTCCTCCCCCACCGCCGCCGGCAGCCGTTGTCGGGCTTGCCCACTCGGCGGTAGGCGGGGGCTCGCGCACCCGCCTAGACCTCTGGAGAGTCCCCCATCCTGCATCGGGCGCCGCCGCCCGCGTCTCCCATGGTTGCCGCCGAGGCCCGCCCTCTGCGGTGGCCGTTGACTCTGGTGTTGTCGCCCCGCGACTTCATCTGGGACGGCGCCGCCCGTCAGATCTGCCCGCCTCGGCCCTGGGATCGGAGCCAGATCCTCTGATCTGGCGGCTGGTGGGCCGGGGTTCGCCGGATCCGCACGGATCTGGCCGTCGTGGCCTTGCTTCTTTTCACGTTGTGGTGAATCCTGGTGGCGGCGGTGAGCATCTTCCTCCATGTCTCGACGGGATGTGTGCGGTGGGTGGATGCCGGGGCGGCGGCCTCGGGCGGTGTGGAGGGGGGGGGGTGGATGGACGGTGTCTTGACCGCGTGGGCGGTGAGTTGCCGATGGATCTCCTTCGTGCTGCAGGCTCTCTCCCGCTGCACTTGACGGCTTACGATCGCGGTCGTTGGCCTCGGTGCGTTCGCGGGGGCTGGTTGAGGTGGCATCGGACCGGAGGAAACTCTGGGTGACTCGTTCATCCCGACGATGGCGACGACCAGGGTCGCCGTTCTCCTCCTTGCAGGCGCCGTCGAGGTACCTGCCCTCCACCCCGACACCATGCCCGGGTGAAAACCCATAATCTCCTGCGATTGGGCGGCGGTGGCACTGCGAGTGTCGTACTCTTCTTGGAGGCGCCGCCTGGGGCGTTTGGATGCTCGGTTAGAGGAACTGCAGGCGGAGAGGATGAGACCAGTGGCAGCAGGTGATGTTCGCGAAGGAGGAGCGGTGTAGCATCTGGCACGTCGACAACGGCGGGCCTCAGCGACATGGAGCAGCGGGGTCTCGCCGGTGGGCGTGTGATGATGGACGAGCGCAGGATGGTGGTGTTATCTGGCGTCGTGGTGGCGTCGACGGCAGCTAGACCGGGCAAGGTAGATGCAACAGTACAGCACTGAAGATGGATTGGTGGCAGGTGGCTGCGGCGGCCTCATACCCGGCAGGCGTCCTGGTGAGGAATGCGCCGGAGAGGTGCCGCCTTCTGATGTCGGAATTCCGGCGTGTTTTTAGCATAGTTTTAAATAGCGGTTATAGCGAACTTTTCAGCAGGGTGCCGTTAAATGGTCGCCTTCACAAATAGCCCGCTATAGCTGATTTGAAGGCCTATCGCTATTTTTCATAGCCCGCTATTTAAAACATTGTTTTTTAGTGTGCGGTTCAGGGAACCGGAGGTGAGACAATGCGACATGAAGCAGGCTAGTATGGACGTACTCCTCCTTGCGTATTCCGGTGAATTTTTGTTTTGCGCCTTCCAGTAATTATCTTCCAGGCAAATTATGTTATATAGAATTGCATACAAGTGTTCCTAAGATTTTACATGCTACAAGCTTCAGGGCAAAATATCTTTAATTTGTAGTTCCATTATGTATTTTATTTATCTTCCATAACTGAAAATTTTCCCTTAAAAAGTATATATTCTTTTAAGGTAATAAGTAATAACCATGCTCACTTTTTTATTGAATCAATATGTCGTCAAGGTGTGGTTGCAGTAAGGCCTGTGAAATGCCCAACACACAGTGCTCAAGACCCGATTTGCGGCAGCGTGGATGAATGTGTCCAAGAATGCGGCGATGAAGGCTACCATTTTGAGATGTGCAGCCATTGCAAATGTTTCTGCTTCAACTGCAGCTCATCACTTGACGCTAAACCGGCACCCGGAGCCTTGAGTCCTTGAACGAGTACGCACCTAATCTAAAAAGCTGCATCAATAAACAAAAATTGATATCCTTTTCCTTTGTTTTTCTTCTTTGGTCCTTTGTATGTGGATGGTCAAAGAGGATCTTGTGTTCTATATATATTAACGTGGGATAGCGGAACCCATTCAGCCGATTTGTATGGAAAATAAAAGTCCTCCTAAATTAGCACTTCTGTGCAAAAGTGCATGGATGCCTTCAGTTCCAAGTCCACAATAAAACAATCACAAGTGGTCGATTAATCGTCCAAATCGGAGTTTGTGTGTATCAGTCATACGGGCATGAAACTAGTGGCTAGAGTAAAATACGAACTAATAATGTTAGCAGTGATGTAATCCGGTCTTAAATTACGGATCAAACAAAAAACTATCGAATGGAAAGATCTGCACATCTTAGGATGGAATTTCCTAATCAGGTTTTGACCTATGGCTTCCACACAAAAAAGAAAAAAAGAACGAGGTTATGTATGATGGATCAAGCAAAAATAAACTCTCCAGCAGCAGGATAGCTCATATCTCTCATCTCTACTTGGACCTCAGCATTCTAAAGCATGGATTATCATCAGGGAGGCTGCCTACTAAGCGACAAGGATAAGCATGAGGAATGGTTGATCCTGCAGCCTCATAGTTGAAGTTTAATAAGGGTATCTCCGACACCGGCCACCAAAATAAACATAGTATTTGTCCACGGAAGCGTCCGTATAAAGTGATACGGGAGCCACCACCTCATGCCTGCCGTAAATCTTCGCCTGCAATCAAACAAAGCCCGACATAATTCATGTAAACACGAATATTCGCCTGCAATACAAACAAGCCGGACATAATTCCACTAGTGCAGAATCGGTCTCTAGCGCCGGTTCGTAACGGCCTTTAGTGCCGGTTCCATAACCGGCATTAACGGGTGGGGACTAAAGGCTCCCCCTTTAGTACCGGTTCGGCACGAACCGGCGCTAAAATGCCACCACGTGGCACGAGACAGACACGGGTGCGGGTAGACCATTAGTATCGGTTGGTAACACCAACCGGTACTAAATGTTTGGGGGGTTTTGGTTTTGTTTTTTGTTTTTCCTTTAATTTTGTGTTTTCAATTTAATTTAGTGATTATTTTACATTATAATGAGTTGTTAAATCATTAGGTGAAAGTATCGCAGATTAGTTTCGACTGGATGCATGTGGATCCTAGCTAGCTAAGTGATCAAGTATGTGCCATATGCCATATTACCTTGATCACCTACTAGGATCCATCCAGTTGAAACTAATCTGCGGTTTCTTTCATAAATGATATAATAACTCATCATCATCATCATATGAATATAAAAACTCTTGCATCATATCATCAACAACAATAGTATACTAGCTAGCTAAAAATCATCATATATAGTCGTTATAACCACTATTTAATCATCATAGTAATTACCGCTATCTAATCACCACCAACACTAGCTTAAAGAAGAAACATTCACTTGTACCAGAAGCAAAGATATCATCGAGTTCAACATGGTCATGATATTATAAGCGTTCGTAACACCACAAAAGCAAATCACTCTTTGAGATTAAGTTCAGGACGAAGAACACGGACATGAGAGAACAAGTACTAAGACCGTGAACTAGCTAATCACACCCTGCTGCTCTCTCTCTCTCAGGTAAAATAGCATAGAACATGTATAGCTTTCCTGATTCATCATATTGGAGCATGCAGATGAACATGTCTCCTAATCGTGGGATGCGCTTCTTCTTGCTGCCCCCTAGTACTTCTTTGCGATCGTTAACAATTTTGCTCCAATCTTTCACTATTAAGCATTCCTCGCTTTTAGAAATCCTGAATGCACTCATGTGCAATGTAGGATGTCTTGGCCGTAAGCTAACCATTGACATGCGACCTTTAGTCTCGATCCACTGAAGCACAACTGTCATCGGGAGTCCCTGTGCAAGAACATTGTATAGTAATATACTTAGCAATGAAAGTTTAGCTTGAAAAATAATGTATGCAAAAGATGCACTGAGGACAAATAGTAAAAATCTTACCATCTTTCCTAAATAGATGTGACCGTAGTTCAATACGATCACTATTGGTCGCACGTTTTGAGTACTAAGATTTTCAAATTCAGGAAAATAATTTCTCTTGACAGCATCAAGATCCTCAAGCAATGAAACATAATAACTTATCTCCTCGCAGTTTAGTTCAGCCCCGGGACAGTGGACGGTCCTGTCTACCAAGCGCCGGACATGTTTGCTTGAATGGAAATAAGCTGTCCATAGAAATTAGTTGTCAACTATTTTTGAATAAACAATATCGAAGACATAAATATGGTTGAGAAACTCACATAATGGTAGAACTGGAGGCGTCTGCACATCGACCCAGATGTCTCTATTACCTTCAATATCATCTTCCGGACGAATATCAAAGGTGATAACCATATCAGACTCAAATGCATAAGCCTTGCATAGTACTTGCCAAGTTTTGCATTCAAAATAGGTGTATGTGTCTGCATTGTATAATTTGACGTTGAAAGTATAACTATGCTCGGTCATCAAGTAAACTATCTTTACCTTCATAGTTTCCATAGCGCTGAAACCTATGTTATCCAAGACAAAAATTCTTGCATGGCAGGGGATGCGCTAGTAGAATAGTGAAAATTTAAAATTATAAGTTCAAGCAAATGAAGCATAAGTCATGCTTAATTACGAAAAAAGACTTGTCATTGTGACTTACGGTATCTACTTCGAAGGTCTCATCCAGCTTGATGCTGAAGCGCCTATCATCAACAAGAAAATTTCTGTCGCACAGGCCGCGCTGGTCTTCACAGTATTCGCACATAATGAAATCTTTTTCGTCGTCAGATGACATTTCCTATGTTCATATGCATGTTGGAAATATGCCCTAGAGGCAATAATAAAATGGTTATTATTATATTTCCTTGTTCATGATAATTGTCTATTGTTCATGCTATAATTGTGTTATCCGGAAATCGTAATACATGTGTGAATACATAGACCACAACATGTCCCTAGTGAGCCTCTAGTTGACTAGCTCGTTGATCAACAGATAGTCATGGTTTCCTGACTATGGACATTGGACGTCATTGATAACGGGATCACATCATTAGGAGAATGATGTGATGGACAAGACCCAATCCTAAGCATAGCACAAGATCGTGTAGTTCGTTTGCTAGAGCTTTTCCAAATGTCAAGTATCATTTCCTTAGACCATGATATTGTACAACTCCCGGATACCATAGGAGTGCTTTGGGTGTGCCAAACGTCACAACGTAACTGGGTGGCTATAAAGGTGCACTACGGGTATCTCCGAAAGTGTCTGTTGGGTTGGCACGAATCGAGACTGGGATTTGTCACTCCGTATGACGGAGAGGTATCTCTGGACCCACTCGGTAATGCATCATCATAATGAGCTCAATGTGACCAAGTGTTTGGTCACGGGATCATGCATTATGGTACGAGTAAAGTGACTTGCCGGTAACGAGATTGAACAAGGTATTGGGATACCGACGATCGAATCTCGGGCAAGTAACGTACCGATTGACAAAGGGAATTGTATACGGGATTGATTGAATGCTCGACATCGTGGTTCATCCAATGAGATCATCGTGGAACATGTGGGAGCCTACATGGGTATCCAGATCCCGCTGTTGGTTATTGACCGGAGAGTCGTCTCGGTCATGTCTGCATGTCTCCCGAACCCGTAGGGTCTACACACTTAAGGTTCGGTGACGCTAGAGTTGTAGAGATATTACTATGCGGTTAACCGAAAGTTGTTCGGAGTCCCAGATGAGATCCCGGACGTCACTAGGAGTTCCGGAATGGTCCGGAGGTAAAGATTTATATATGGGAAGTCCTATTTTGGCCACCGGAAAATGTTCGGGATTTTTCGGTATTGTACCGGGAAGGTTCTAGAAGGTTCCAAAGTGGGGCCCACCTGCATGGGGGACCCACATGAACATGGGTAGTGGGGGCAAGGCCCCACACTCCTGGTCAAGGCGCACCAAGATCCCACCTTTGAAGGAATAAGATCATATCCCGAAGGGATAAGATCAAGATCCCTAAAAAAAGGGGATAACAATCGGTGGGGAAGGGAAATGATGGGATTTCTTTCCCCCACCTTTGCCAACGCCCCAATGGACTTGGAGGGCAAGAAACCAGCCCCCTCCACCCCTATATATAGTGGGGAGGCGCATGGGAGCAGCACCACAAGCCCCTGGCGCCTCCCTCTCCCTCCCGTCACACCTCTCCCTCTCGCTGAGCTTGGCGAAGCCCTGCCGAGATCCCCGCTGCTTCCACCACCACGCCGTCGTGCTGCTGTATCTCCATCAACCTCTCCCTCCCCTTGCTGGATCAAGAAGGAGGAGACGTCTTCCCCAACCGTACGTGTGTTGAACGCGGAGGTGTCGTCCGTTCGGCGCTCGGTCATCGGTGATTTGGATCACGACGAGTACGACTCCATCAACCCCGTTCACTTGAACGCTTCCGCTCGCGATCTACAAGGGTATGTAGATGCACTCTTTTCCCTCTCGTTGCTAGAAGACTCCATAGATTGTTCTTGGTGATGCGTAGAAATTTTTTAATTTCTGCAACGATCTCCAACAATGCATGGGTGAAACATTAAACACTTACTAGTTCTATTAATTCAACTAAATAAACTAGTTCTATTAATTCAACTAAGCATTTACTAAAAATAAACTAGTTCTATTAATTTTCTTACAAAAACAAAGTAGCTAGTTCTATATAGTAATATTTTAATTAGATCATCAAATCTTAGATACCTAAATTTTCTTACTAAAAATAAACTAGTTCTATTAATTCAACTAAGCATTTACTAAAATATATAAAGTAGCTAGTTCTATATAATAATATTTGGACGCCGATAACGCCCACACGTATGGGCGTTAAGGGCTCTGCCCATACATTTTGTATGGTGTCTAAGAGGATCAGGCGTGTGGGCAAAACAACTAGCGCCCACGCGCCTCTTTTTTCCCTTACGGTCCTTCTCACACGCCTATGTGTGGGAGAAATGCATAACGCCCACAGGACCTCTCTCAGCCACCTACCTCACGGTCCCGCACGCCCAACGTGATAGTCACCACGCGTCCCCGCAGTTGCCATGGTCCGGACCCTCTTCAATGTCCGTTTACCTGCAGTTGCCATGTCGTTGAACTACAGTTGCCATGGTTGCTCAACTGCAGTTGCCATTTCAGGTCAAGTGCCAGATGCCATTTTTGGACAACTGCATCTGTTGCCATGTATGGTCTGGTTTACTATAGTTGCCATGATTTGAAAACTTTAGGGGTTGCCACCTACTAACACTAAGCAGTTGCCATGTATGATCTGGTTTACTACAGTTGCCATGGTATGAAAATCTTAGGAGTTGCCACCTACTAACACTAGGCAGTTACCGTGTAGCACTACAAAGAGACATGGCAAATCAACATGTTCGAGTAAAAGAGAGAGTTGCCATCTGCTTACAAGCACACTAGGTCAGTTGCCGTGTACCCTGCAAAACATATGGCAACTGACGTGGTCGGGTAAAAAAAAATAGAGTTGTCATCTGCTTACAAGCACACTAGGGCAGTTGCCGTGTACACTGCAAAACGCATGGCAACTGGCAGCTTGGGTGTGGGAGAGAAGACGGGCGTGTGGGCGAGATGGCAAATGCCCACACACCAGCCCTTGTGCGTGAGTGAAAACTGGCGTGTGGGCGAACTGCTAAACGCCCACACACCAGCCCCTCCGTATGGTGAAACGAACGTGTGGGCAACCGGGTGAATGCCCACACACCAGCACAGTCCTACGTGGCACTACAAACATGCCAAGATTCGTGCACCCACAAACGGACGCGGATCCACGCGTGTGGGCGAGATGCAAACGCCCACACGTGTGGGCGTTAGTGTTTCCGTAATATTTTAATTAGATCATCAAATCTCATATACCTAAATTTTCTTACTAAAAATAAACTAGTTCTATTAATTTTCTTACTAATTCAACTAAACACTTACTAATTCGACTAAGCACTTATTAATTTTCTTATTAATTCAACTAAACACTTACTAATTCAACTAAGCACTTATAATTTTCTTATTAATTCAACTAAGCACTTACTAATTCATCTAACATTAATATATCTAATTCATCTTTAAGTAAAAATATAAAAAACTAACTCATCTAATTAACACTAATTAATATGTAGCTAATTCATCTAACAATTGACTTTAATATTTAACTTTTCTATCTAATTCATCTAACATTCGACATTAATCTAACATTCTTATCTAGGTAATTCATCTAATTCGATCATCTAATTAACAATTTGACATGCATTAATCTAAAAAACAGAAAACAAAAAATAAGTAAAAAAATGTGTGCGTGTGCGCGCGCGTGTACGTGTTTGTTTTTGTGTGTGTGTGTGTACGAGCGGGGACGGCGGGGGCGAGACGGCGACGTATGGGGTGGCGGCGCGAGACGGCGAGGCGGCGTACGGACGGGCGGCGGCGCAAGACGGCGACGACGGGCGGCGGGGGCGATGGCGAGCGGCGGGGGCGGCGAGGCGAGACAGTGATGGGCGACGGTGCGGGACAGGAGCGGCGGCAATGTCGCGAAGAGGTTGGAGATGGGGAGATGAAACTGAATTTTTCGTAAGTGCTATATATATAGGAAGTGCCTTTAGTACTGGTTGGAGCCACCAACCGGTACTAAAGGCCAATTTTGGCCAGGCCAAGTGGCGGGAAGCGACCACCTTTAGTACCGGTTGGTGGCTCTAACCGGTACTAAAGTCCACCCTTAAATACCGGTTAGAGCCACGAACCGGTACTAAAGGGCGCGCTGTGATGTCAAAAAGTAAATGACTGAAAAATAGCAAATGACTGAAAAATAGCAAATGATGTCAGAAAATGTTGAAAATTGATAATGTCGCTTTGATTGGTGCATACGGAACGCAAAAAAGTCTGGAGTTCAAATAAGTTTAGAAAAATGAAGTGCCCGTGTAACAGATGAGTTCTCGTCCGAAACCCTGATACTCCGAAAGAGATTGTCCAGTTTGTAGACAAAGTGCATCTAGTTTTGCCGTAACCCTCTCTACTTTTTTGCACCTGCTATGTGGGTGAAATGATGATACCATGCCAAGTTTCAACATTTTCAGAGTTCATTTTATAGTGATTTTTAATTTCACGGTCATTTAGCTCTCTAAACAAATCGGCAAATGACTGAAAACTAGCAATGATGTCAGAAAGTGTTGAAAATTGATGACGTAGCTTTGAATGATGCATACGGAACGCAAAAAAAGTCTGGAGTTCAAATAAGTTTAGAAAAATGAAGTGCTCGTGTAACAGATGAGTTCTCGTCCAAAACCCTGATACTCCGAAAGAGATTGTCCAGTTCGTACACGAAGTGCATCCAGTTTTTGCCGTAACCCTCTCTACTTTTTTGCACATGCTATGTGGGTGAAACGATAATACCATGCATTTGTCTGTAACAGATGCGTTTTTGTTCGAAACCCTAATACTTCGAAGCAGATTGTGTAAACATGTAAAAATATATACATCAAAAATACATTGATCTAAATGCTATGTGTAAACATGTAAAAATATACCCCTATGTAAAGAAACTATAAGAGCATTTAGATCATGATCTTATATTTTTTACAGAGAAATACTTCAAAACTACTTTGATCATCAATGATCGTTTTGTGTACAATCTGAATTGTCAATGAAGACCAAGTGAAGACCAAGTGCTTGTGATAGTTTGAGAACTAACATATTTAAGATGGTAAAAACCTTGTTAGGAGAGCGAGGTGGGACTAAACACAGCATGGCACAACCTCTTCAGTACCGGTTCGTAGCACGAACCGGCACTAAAGGGGAACGGTGGGGCCACAGCCTCTTTAGTATCGGTTCGTGGGATGAACCGGTACTATAGGTTCGCCACGAACCGGTACTATAGATCTCCGTCCGCCTAGCCGTTTGAACCGGCACTAATGGTCACTTTAGTGCCGGTTCTGTTACAAACCGGGACTAATGTACTTCACATTTGACCTTTTTTCTACTAGTGTTCATGCAAACGGACATAAGTTTGACATATTTTACATAAACGACGATACTTTGCCCGCTCGAATAAAACCTTAAAAAGTAAACTGATTTTAGCGGGCGTCAACCTCGTACACCTGGCAGGCTGGCCGGGGCACCACCGTCAGCGTCCGTGCCATCATCAACGTCAGGGTGGTCTTTCTAGTGGCGGAAGGGCGCGGGGCCGTGACAGCCTTACCCAGCCGCCGGCTGACGCTTATGGAGGAGCCTCTCCAATTCCCCCTGCGCTGATTTGGGGGGGGGGGGGGGAGGTCTCGGCCAATGCACACCCCAGCCCAGTAGGGGAGCACTGCCCTTGCCCCTGCCAGCTACGGTTGAGTTGGCACTGAGCAACCAGTCATTCCTGATCTTGGCAAGCTCCCCGCCAAGGTGGTGCACATACCGCGCGAATGTTGGGCAATCAGCTCAGGGGCTACAAGTAACCAACACCATGTCAGCTACGGCGTCAAATTGCACATAATACTATTTCGTGGGTTGCCCAAAGTCACAAGGTATAATAGAGCTGCAACTTCAAACTTCAAAATTTAGATACAATGATAACAACAGAATGTCATAAGAGGAAGTTGATCAATCACAACACAGCGGTAAACCAAAACTGAAGAACATAGTGAGATGTGTGAAGCGCAAAAAAATAGTTTGCTTTGTGTTCACTGCACATTTTTTTTCGAAAAGGGGGATTTCCCCGGCCTCTGCATCAGAGTGATGCATACGGCCATCTTATTAAAGAAATAAAAGGTTCCAACAAGGTTCCAAAGTCTCCGACTGAAAAGAAATAAAAAGCCAGCTCACACAGAGCTACAGAGGCTGGACACACAGACTAGCCAAGGTAAGACGCCACAACCGGCTGGCTAAAAATAGATAGGTAAACTAATTGCCTATCCTATTACATGACCGCCATCCAAACCGGTTGAAGATATCCCGAGCTACCATCTCCCAGCGGATAGATCCAGTAACCAAATGCTCCCTGGCCTCCATCGGAGTGAGTAGCGACCACGAACGGATCACAGCCGTGGCTCGGAAAATAACCTGCAAAAAATGAATACGTGATGTTCTGTTAAAAACCAAATCATTTCTGCAAGTCCAGATAGTCCACAACAAAGCGCAAACTCCAACACGAATATGTCTCGCTAATTCGGGCTCAATCCCAGTGAGCCATGTCCCAAATAACGTAGTGACAGAATTCGGTGGAGTAATATTAAAAGCAATGTGAACCGTCCGCCAAAGTACTCGGGCAAACGGGCAATCAAAAAAGAGATGCTTGATCGTCTCGTCCCGATCACAGAAGCTACACCTCGTAGGTCCTGTCCAATTACGCTTAATCAAGTTATCCTTGGTTAAAATAACCTGTTTATGGACAAACCACATAAACACTTTTATCTTCAAGGAACTTTGACAGCCCAAACATGTTTGGAGGTAGGAATGGAGCTCGAATTAATTACATCAATATACATTGATTTAACCGTGAATACTCCAGACCTAGTCAGTTTCCAGCGTAATTCATCGGGTTGTTGAGAAAGATGGACATCCATTAGTCTCCGAACTAGACGGAGCCAATCTTCCCAACGATTGCCCACTAACGACCGTCTGAACTGAATATTAAGGGGGATGGATTGAAACACCGTAGCAACGAAAACCTCACGTCGTTGAACAATGCGATATAAAGACGGATATTGAATGGCCATGGGTGTCTCGCCGAGCCAAGTATCCTCCCGGAAACGTGTACTAGCGCCGTTGCCAATGACAATCTTTGTCCTATTAAACAAAGATTGTTTGACTTTCATCAGACCTTTCCAGAAAGGCGAGTCAGTTGGCCTGACTGTGACCTGGGACAAGGACTTTGTCTGTAGGTACTTGCTGCGGAGGATTTATGCCCACATGGCATCAGTCTCAAAAGAAAGCTTCCACAGCCACTTGCTGAGAAGACATCTGTTCTTAACTTCAAGATTCTCAATACCAAGACCCCCTTGGTCTTTCGGTCTATAGATGATATCCCATTTTGCAAGTCTGTATTTTCTTTTTAGATCATCACCCTGCCAGAAGAAACGCGATCGATAAAAGTCCAGTCTTTTCCTAACACCTACTGGGACTTGAAAGAACGATAAGAGAAACATAGGCATACTTGTGAGCACCGAATTAATCAGAATTAATCGGCCTCCATATGACATGAGCTTGCCCTTCCAGCAACTCAGTTTCTTCTCAAACCGGTCTTCGATGCACTTCCATTCTCTATTGGTCAGCTTTCTATGGTGGATTGGAATACCTAGGTAAGAGAAAGGTAATTCCCCCAAGTCGCACCCAAACAATTGCCTATAAGCCTCCTGTTCGTCTTTGGCTCTACCAAAGCAGAACAGCTCGCTCTTATGAAAGTTAATTTTTAACCCGGTCAATTGTTCGAAGAGGCATAACACCAGCTTCATATTTCTCGCCTTGGCCAGGTCATGCTCCATAAAGATGATTGTATCATCAGCGTACTGAAGGATGGATACACCTCCATCAACCAGATGAGGTACCAAGCCACCCACTTGACCATTCTTCTTAGCCCTTCCTATCAAGATGGCTAACATATCAACCACAATGTTAAACAAGATAGGGGACATCGGATCTCCTTGTCTAAGGCCTTTATGTGTCTGGAAGTAATGACCAATATCGTCATTCACTTTAATTCCCACACTCCCTTTTTGCGTAAATGATTCAACCTGGCGTCGTCAGGCTTCATCAAAACCTTTCATACGCAATGCCTGCTGGAGAAATGGCCATTTAACCTTATCATACGCTTTCTCGAAATCCACCTTAAAAGTGACACCATCTAACTTCTTGGAGTGGATTTCATGGAGCGTTTCATGAAGGACAACCACCCCTTCAAGGATGTTCCTGTCCGGCACGAAGGCAGTTTGGGAGTGCTGCACCACAGAATGCGCAATCTGTGTGAGCCTATTAGTCCCGACCTTGGTGAATATTTTAAAACTAACATTGAGTAGGCAGATCGGCCTGAACTGCTCAATTCTTACAGCATCCGTCTTCTTAGGAAGCAGTGTGATAGTTCCAAAATTCAAGTGAAATAATTGAAGCTGTCCCGAGAACAGATCATGAAACATAGGTAGCAAATCCCCCTTAATAATATGCCAGCACTTTTTGTAGAACTCTACCGGAAATCCATCCGGTCCGGGAGCCTTATTATTTTTCAACTGTGCTATAGCATCAAACACCTCCTTCTCCGAAAACGGGGCAACCAGAATATCGTTGTCAACAGCCGAAAGTTGAGGCACATCCTCAGTTCTGGACTCATCGAGAGATACACAACTATCCTCCGGAGGTCCAAATAGCTGCCTATAATATTCGGTTATATATGTTTTTAGGTTATCCTGTCCTAAAATCGTGCCCTCATCTTGTTCAAGCTGAAATATTCTCTTCTTTCTGTGCTTACCATTAGCAATCAGATGAAAGAATTGAGTATTTGCGTCCCCTTGGACCACTTTGTGAACCTTAGCCCGCAAAGCCCACTTCAATTCTTCTTCACGGAGAAGTTCTTTCAACCTCTTCTCTGCTTCAGTTTTAACCTGGAGCTCAGCAGGCATCAAAATCGTGGATTCGGCCTTGACGTCCAGATTCTGTATAAGAGAGAGAAGCCTGTCCTTCTCAATCTTATATACCCCACTAAGGTGCTTAGCCCAACCCCGTAAGAAGCTTCTCAAACTCCTAATCTTATTTTGCCAACGCTCGACCGCGGTCCTACCGCCTACACCCTTCGCCCATTCCTGAGCGATCAGGTCTAGGAACCCTTCGCGTTCGAACCAGGCCATCTCAAAAGAGAAGGTGTTTTTATTTCCCACGTGGTTCGGCTCCCCTGAGTCAACGAACAAGGATGTGTGATCGGAAAAACCCCGGGAAAGCGCTTGAACCGTCACAAGCGGAAACTTCTGTTCCCACTCCACACTCGCAAGAACACGATCAAGCTTTTCGTACGTCGGGTTGGGCAAAGAGTTAGCCCAGGTGAACTTTCTACCAGAAAGTTGTATCTGCCGTCAAAGTTATCATTATTCTTCTCCTCTCTCCTCCTAATGATGTTGAAATCTCCCCCAACTAAGATTCGAAGCTGCTCGGACCCACAAATCCGAACAAGATCCGCTAAAAAATCCGGTTTAAGCTCGGGCTGTGCGGCACCATAAACCGCCACCAACGCCCAGTTGAAACCATCAACCTTAGACCTGACTCGAAACTTAACCGCGAAGTCGCCCATGACTACGCTCCGGACTTCAAGCGAATCGCATCTCACACCCAGCAAGATACCACCCGATCTTCCTCGCGGAGGGAGACAATGCCAATCAAAATCAACACCACCCGCAAGAGAGGAAAGGAACTGGGGCGCAAAGTTATCTCTACCAGTTTCCGATAGAGCAATAAAATCTAAACGATGCTCCAGAGATGCCTCAGCAAGAAACCTTCTTTTAGCCAAGACTTTCAGACCTCTGCTATTCCAGAAAATTCCTTTCATCACTCATCATGAAATTTTTTAGTAGTCCGAGTCCTAGCACTCCTACGAACTGCAGAATCGGGGTAAATTTTCCGTTTCCACTTACGCTTGGGTTTGCTAGGTCCTGACTCCCGATCCTCATAACCGGGCTCAGCGGCACAAACAACTACATTCTCAATAGGCATATCATCGTCCTCTGTCTCATGATTGGATGGTGCTAAATCCACACACATATTGCTGAGCACGCTAACCCCTAATGCATCAATTTCATTGTCATTCATGGGTTTAACCGCTGCAAGATTACGAATAGTTTCTAAGGCACGCTCCGCCTCCAAATCTAACAAATCATTCACCGAACTGGAAATCTCACTATCTGTAGCCCCGAGAGAAACTCCCAATTGGTTTGCATTATTTATAATCTCCTCATTAGAAAAATGCAATAAAGAGTTAGATATGTTGACGGACATACCAGTAGAGATTGCAGCATCCTGAAGCTTAGCCACCCTCATGGCACATCGCTGCTGAATGTCGTCCACTGCCGGCTGTGTCTGGAGACGGGCACTCACCCGTCGTCCCTCAGACATCGGATCCGGGATCCCACCGAACGCAATCACCTCCTCCCGAGAGATCATGGTCGGAGTAAGGCCTCCTGCCCCACCCCAACCGTCAGGCCGGTCTGTCTGGACGGACTGGCTCTCCCCATGGGACTGCACCGGTGGCGAACAGGGGGACGGGAGTGTCTGCACATACAGAACAAAACAAATGGAAGTGATTGTCTAGTGGCTTAGGTCAAGTGGGTATAAAGCTTAGTTCAATGGAAAAGATCTTGGTGACGAGACCATGCCAGCTACACAGATGGTTAAGACTGGTAAAGGGAACAACAACTTTTCGGATGGACAAATCTGTTTTCCCATGGGCGATTAGGACCATTTTTTAGTAATGCAGTATGTCGACATAGCGAAAGGAAACACTAACAGTCCAGACTAACTAGTAAGAGTGTTGTGGAAGCACCAAAGATTGATGATGACTTAAACAGAAGAAACATGTATAGAGTTATACAAAAACATGCAGATATCTTTGTTCCCTTTTCTTTCTTCTGAACAAACTATGCCTTCCCATGTGGGATTAGACCATTTGTGACCAATGCAGTATGTCGACATAATGAAGGAAACACTAAACGTCCCAACTAATCAAGGGAAAATTCCACTGAAAAGCAACCGAGGAATCGCCTGGATGCCACAACATCCTGCATACCACTGGACTCATCAAAGAAAACAGGTCTATACTAGTTACAAGCTGTAATGAATTCATGAGCTGAGCACACCACACTCTTCTGTAGCATGTCAGCAAGATTATCAAACACAGAACTACCTAACTGGTTGTAACTAGTATTTTGAATCAGTTTTAGCAACACCGGTTTTAATAGGATTTTTAGGAAAATCAGTTTTAGGTTGATGTTTTGTTAAAACTAGTTTAAGGGCAGCTCCAACGCAGATCACCAAAAACTCCGTAAAATAAAAGGTCAATGCCCTCATATATTGGTACTTCGGTGCCTAAGTGGATGGATACGTTTGGTTTCAAGCTGTCTATGAAACAACCACAAGTGGTTGATTAATCGTCCAAATCAGAGTGTCGGTGTATCAGTCATACGGGCATCATGCAAGTAGCTGGAGTGAAATACAAACTAATAATATTAGCAACGATGTAATCTGGTCTTGAATTGCGGATCAAACAAAATACTGTCGAATGAATGATCTGCACGCCTTAGGATGGAATTTCCTAATCAGGTTTTGAGATATGGTTTCCGCAAGAAAAAAGAATGAGATTATGTATGATGGATCAAACAAAAATAAATTCTCCGGCAGCAGCAGGACAGTTCATATCGATCTCTCATCTCCACTTAGGGTTTAGGCAGCCTACTAATAAGCGACAAGCATGAGGAATGGTTTATCTTGCAGCCTCATAGTTGAAGGTTAATAAGAGCATCTTCAACTCTGGCCCCCCAAAATAGACATAGTATTTGTTGAGAGTTTTTATGGTACACCATACTACCTGAAATAATGGGTAGTATATAGTTGATCCAATGGTCAATACGGGTCCGCTTGGAATTTGGCTAAGTGCAGATTGGTAATTTCCTATATGGGATAGATTTATCCCATGCTTTAATCATGATGATACACAAACAAAGGGGAAGACAAGCCATCTCCTTGAAATCAACACGCCGTGGACAGGTCATCTGCCAACGATGCCATCGCATCAGCCAGCCAGCCGCACAACAGATGCTCTCGCTGTGCGCCGCATCAGGTTGTCCGCCGTCAGGGCCGGCAGCCCGCCTCTGCTGACCAGCCACCCGGTGCACGCCTTCGTCAGTGTTGAGTGGGTTAATAGCAGCAATCAAAGGTCACCTTGGCATTACCACCATTGAATTTGAGCCAATGATTGGAGTGCTCCAGTGTCCACCGGCCGCTCTAATCGTTGAGCGTGTATAGTGAAGGATCTGATATGTAACGGGTCGACCTCCAGTAGCGCTGCCTGCCAGCACTGGCTCCATGTGCCGATGCTTGACAAGCTGCTTCAATCTGTTCCCCGACTGTATGTTTCGTCGTAGTAAGCTAGCCAGATCGATCAAGTAGCCAACAGTGATTAGTTTGGTACGTGTTAGCTAGCCTCTTCACGAAGCATCCACCTGCATATCTGCTTAGGCGCTAGCTGTGTATCTTTGTCGTCCCCTTGTCCTGACTGAACTAATCGAGCTACCTACTATGCGTGTGTTGCCGAAAAGTATTGGGTAGCATTGTCGAGGTCATTGCGTACGCCAACAATCACGAGGCAGCTCGACGGGCCGGAGCTCAGCCAGTCGATGAATGGGAAGATGCAAGCGGCGCCCCATCTCTCGACCAGAGCCGGTCTGTGAAGTGCAGCAACACTTCGCCAATCAAGTGCATCCGCCTCTCAGGTGGGAACAGGGATGACATCACCGGCTCGTCCCAATCATTACGGGAACAGTCACCTGCCACCAGGAAGTCTGAGAATGATAAAACAATGAACTACCTAAAATGCCCCTAATTACCCAATATACTACCAGAAATTTGATGTAGTATTGCCTTATCTGGGCCATCCAACCAAAAATATAAACGGTCCAAATTGACTTGATGTACTGTAAAAGCGTGTCCGCGTAAAGTGGTATGGGAGCCGCCATCCCGTGCTTGCTGTTGATCTTCGCCTACAATACAAACAAAGCCGGACATAATTCATGCAAACACGACGGAATTCATGCAAACGGACATAAATTTGATATATTTTACATAAACCTACGATATTTCGTCCGGTTGAAGAACACCTAAAAAAATAAACTAATTTGTAGCGGACGGTAACCTGATACGCCTGGCCAGGCTGGCCAGCGGCACCTCTGTAGGCGTCTATGCCGTCGTCGGTCAGAGTGGTCCTTCCAGCGGCGGAAGGGCGTAAGGCCATGACAGCTCTTCACGGCCGCCGGCTGACGATCATGGAGGATCCGCTCCACATCCTCCTGCGCCATGCGGAGGTCCGTTTCGGCCAATGCCCACTCCGGCCGGGGAGCGCTGCCGTTGCCCGTGCTAGCGACATCGAGC
The DNA here is from genome assembly GCF_018294505.1 of Triticum aestivum. Taxonomy (NCBI): domain Eukaryota; kingdom Viridiplantae; phylum Streptophyta; class Magnoliopsida; order Poales; family Poaceae; genus Triticum; species Triticum aestivum. Next base: position 551,753,111 of record NC_057808.1, read on the forward strand.
TCGGTAGCTCGCTGAGCAAGCACTCCTTTTTGATATTGGCGAGCTCCCCGTCCAGGCGGCACAATTACCGTGCGGACGTCGGGCAATCGGCTCAGGGGTTGCAAGTAGCCCACACGATGTCGCTAACACTGTCAAATTACATAGAACACCACTTCGTGGGTTGCCCAAAGTCACGAAGGTATAACAGAGCTTGCACTTCAAACTTCAAAATTTAGATACAATAGTTACAACGGAATGCCATAAGAGGAACTTGATCAATCACAACACGGTGTTAAACCAAAACTGAAGAGTACAGAAAGACATGCAAAGGGCAAAAAATAGTCTGTTTTGTGTTCAGTGCGCATACGGAACAAAACAAATGAAAGTGATTGTCTAGTGGCTTGGGTCACGTGAGTATAAAGCATAGTTCAATGGTACCAATTGTTGGCCCAGACGGCGTTGGCCCAGACAAATCTCGTCTACCGATTCGTGTGTGCGCGTGTGTTGTTGTATTCTGGCCGGCCGCAAGAATCGATCAGCAATATCGAGCTAGCTAGCTTGGACGTGACTAGAGTAAATCAAGCTAGCTACATACAGCGCATCTCGGCGTAAAGTATCTCGTCGGGCTAGGCCGACTTGGGGCAAGAACCAAGTTCATCCAGTGCTTCGTCATCGTTCGTTGTCGGTCGTCGGGTGTCGCCGAAAAATACTCGGCAACACCGTCTGGGCCAAGAATTGGTATCAGAGCAATTGCCGAGTACTCGCGTGCGTTTGCTTGTGTCCAATTGATCAAAGCATAGATTGATTGCTAGGTTGCCTACGTACGTGTTGTGTGATTGTTCCGGCCAGAAGTACTAGTATTAGTACCACACGTCCAAGGAAGGATAGATAGCTAGCTTGAGGCTAGCTTTACACGGAGGGTGGTCTATCATAAGCCAGCGTTGCTTCGTCCTTGTTTGTCGTCGATCATCACTGTTATCGGAAAATACTCGGCGTCGGGTTTGGGCCAACATGGGTCACGTGAGTATAAAGCTTAGTTCAATGGTAAAGAAATGCAGGCTGTCTCTGTTTGATAAAGGGAACAACATCTTTTGGGATTGGTAAAGGGAACAAAACAAATAAAACAAATAATGAGACCACGCCAGCTACACAGATGGTTCGGATTGGTAAAGTGAACGCCATCTTTTCGGAAGGACAAAGCCGTTTTCCCATGGGTAGTTAGACCACGCAATGCACTATGCCGTCATCGTCCGATCCGGTAGATCCAGATCTAGGGTTTTCCCCGAAACCTTCCGATCAGGTTGACGTGACCTGCAACGACGATGCCTCGAGAAGGGAACGACGTCCGAGACGCTGCCATCGTCCGCCATGACCGCAGTCAGGCGCGATTTTCACCGGAAGCCATGTCGTCCCGATCTCGCGGTTGGCTGGAACCGAGCGGAGTCTTGCCACGAAGACGAATGCCGACGTCGGTAAACCGGGGGAGATCCGACATCTCCTCACCGGTCCCTCCACGCGCCGCCGGTCGGCTGAAGGCCACCCCGCGGCGGATCCGATTGGGGTTGGATCCGCAGTCGCCGCCGCCACCATCTCCGCGCAGATCAGGCACCCTGTCGGATGGGGCGCTGCCACCGCCGTCGTCCATCTCAGGGCCTCCATTCCGCCGGCTTATGGCGCTTCGTCCACCGCCGCACGGCAAGGGATCGCCGCCCCAGCCGCTGCGTTCGGATCCCACGAGAAGGGCCGCCCCTACCGCCTCAGATGAGATATCGCCGCATCCATCCGCCCAGGTGCCTTCGGCGCCGGGCCCGCCGCCACCGCGGCCCTCGCCGGCGGCAGAGGGAGGCGCGAGAGGAGGCCTACGACGCTAGGGTTCGGGGGCCCCTGGCGTCGCCTAGGGGGAGGCGACGCGAGGGGGAGAGCTATTCTTACTATGATTACTGCTGTTGTCACGTACCCGTGATGGCTGGCCACTAGCTAGCTAAGCTGCACCTCCATCCATTTTGGATCCAGCATCCATATCGAAGACTGTTTTAATAATTATTATGGAGCAATGCTAATATAGAATGTTAACTCACTCAGACGATGTGTGCTCAGTATGTTTGTATCGTACTGATACTCCATTAAGCTAATAGCATCCACCCTTTGTCGAAAAACTTAGTCAGTAGATGTTGTATCACTTCACGCCTTGTATAGTAGTCCCGCTCTAGTTTGGGTTTGGTTGTCTCAGGGCTGCAGATTGCTGACTCTTGGATCAGTGATCTTTATGTCGTGGTTGTCGAGTTAGGTCATGTTGGTTTGCCCTGGCCTGGTACTAATCGTGCCTTCTATGGTGATGTGTCTTCTCCTTTCTTAATGAACTAGCGAAGTGCCCCGTGCATTTGCGCGGCTAGATTGTCAATTTACGTTATTATATATTTTTTATTTGTTAGCCCTCGTATATAAATTCAATTTAAGATATATGGCACTACATGATTTGACATTAATGGGAAAATTAAGCATATTAAATATTTTGAGTGTGACAACGAAGGATGGAGAGGCAGTTGTCCCGCCACATAAAGTTGTAAAGTTTTAGTATCAAAAATAATATTTAGCTTTCTATATTGCATTCTTGCCATCCTCTATGATTTATCTTTTTGTGGATAACTCTTTTGGACATTTTGACCCAAAAATGAGAAAATACTAATTGGTTGTAGTGAATTCCTCTGTTACCTTCATCAACCCACTTCGTCGATCGTTGTAAATTTCCTATGTAGAATTTGTTCGTGCGCTTGGCGCATTTGAGTTGTTTGTGGTATTTTTCTTAACTTCTAGCATACATGGATAAAACATATGCATGTTCTTCGTCACTTCTCTAATTGTGAACGACATGACTGACAGAGTCCATGTCCACTTATCCTTGAAGTTAAATCATTATATATTCCAAAATGTAGTGCACATGGCGCCTTAGCATTGTTTGTGGCACTCTTCTTAACTGTAGGTATTCGTGTATGCAATATATGATACTTATTTGGTACATTCTAAGTGAATGAGAGAGTCCAGACGTACTTTGGCTTCACCTGATGGTTCATCTATAGTGTTTCCATATGTGTAAGTTCTAATGACTATATATATTCCAAAATGTAGTTATTTATGGACATCCAAAGGATGTTTGAATTTGAAAGTATTATTTTATTTTAGATTTATTCTAAGTCTTCTTCTAATAAACAATCTTCCAACTAACAATTCTCATTTAGAGTTTTTTCCAGATTTAGTTTTTTTCCGAATACATATGAAAACCTAAGGAAAATAGTAAAACAACTCAAAATGTAAAGCAACTCATCGAAATATCTAAAGTTCCTCATTTCAATTGGAATGTTTTCTTTGACCTTCACTTTACCTTCTTGATTATTGTTTGGTTTACTTACCTGCTTTGACCCGCTTTATGCCACATAGACTAATAGAGTGGTTGGCCCATATTGAGAATGGTTATATCCCAGTTAGGTCTATATGTATTTCTACCACATAGAGAACCAAATTGCAAATTTATTATTTATTCATAATCTCATGTATAACATAGTATCATAATCATTACTCACATAATAGTGTTTCATATAAAGTACATTCTAAATTTAATGATATTTCGTTGTTACCACGTGGAAATCAAGTTGTTGATTTATTTTCTTATAGTGAATTACATATATAAACATCTATTTGTGCTCATCTTATAAGGAATGGTGTAACTATGTGTTTTTTAAATATCAGTTCTGTTAAAGCACATCTAGATGTGCCATAAGTATTTACATGAATTAGACTAATTCATTTCCGTTCCTATCCTTTCATAGAAAATTTCTGACCGACCAAAATGAGAATGCTGTAGAAAGGCGATCGTATACTTCTCATCGTACATGTATGTGTGTCTTGATGGATCTTTTTTTCTTTGCGGTTAGTGTCCTGATAAATCCTTATTGTGTACAGTATGGTGCACCTGAACATGCACGTATTTTTTTCCAGTCATCTTAGCATGCCTTTATTTCTTTTTCTATTTTCCTTGAATGTTAGTCTGGATGTGATTAGCTCTTTTCCTCTACTATTTTGTGTTCACAGCCGTGCGCCTTGATGAATTCTTTTTTACCCGCGCTGTATTCCTTGATAAATCCTAATTGTATATGGTGCGCTGGACCTGAATATTTTTCTCTTTTACCCAATAGTAGTCCGGTCATCTTACTATGTCTTTTAACTTTTTCTCTTTTCCTTATAATAGTATAGTCTGTCCGGATCTTATTTACTTTGCGGAAATCAGCACATCTATTCTGTTTGGCACGTCTTCCTTTTTTGCATCGGACACTTCCTTATATAAGTAGTCCTTTGCGTGCTGTAGACTTCAAGGAGTCCAGGACCCGTACGAAACAACATTAATACCCATGTATGCTCTCCGCAGAAAAAATAATCCTAATCGAACCTGGCCGGTCTCGTTCTTTTGGTAGACTAGTACAAATGCCCGTGCGTTGCAACGGGCATAGAAACTCGCAAAACCTGATCTCTCTGCTATTACGTTCCATTTTTTCATTCAAATCTGATAAACGTCGAACATTGATTATTACCTTTTGGAGTCTGAATTTTGGACGCTAAGAAGCCACCTTACCTTTCTTCATCGGATAGAAGAGTACTGGTTCATGGAATTGTCTCTGAATACTTTCTTTTTCAGAAAAACATAGATATTTATTTATTTTATATAGGAGTAGTGAACACTTTATTAAAATTGATTTTTTAAGGAAAACATTTTCTGAACAGAATTTTTAAAAATGTGAGTATTTTTAATTTCTTTGAATATTTCTAAATGTATTTTTTTAAATGGAACAAATTTTGTGGTTTTGACCAGTCTTTAAAGAGTGTTACATATAAACCTGTGTGCAATTTTTGAACTATTTTTCTTACTATGTTAAAATGTTTTTAGATATAGTTCGTAGTTTGGTTGGGAAGAGTTATTGTTTTCTTTTTCATTATTTGGACTTGGCCCAAACAAAGAAGACATGTGGCAATAAAAATATTATACACATAACAATTTTTTTTTGAAGTGAGTTTAACTGGACGCAATTGTTCCTCCATACCTTCAAGCACGCTAAGCATGGCATCTTCTTGTCTGAAACAACAATTTGAGTTAGATCAGACTCTATGGCCATGACTTCTAAATGTGTTTTGGCATTGGTGGTATATCAACGTGTATATATAGGCAAGCTCAGCCTTGTTTCAAAAAAAAAAATATATAGGCAAGCTCAGCAGTGTCCGTTCGCAAAACACATTGGTGGCATATATCAACGTATATATATAGGCAACTTCAGCAGTGTCCGAAAGAAGTTCACTTTCCCTCTGTACGTAGTAAGCTCTGACATGTTTTGTTTTTGTTGGGCATGAGCAGCGCATGCAGTAGCAAACCTGCATCTAATGCATCACACAAGCGTTCGGGGCTTGCCTGCTCCTGTCTCCCTGCTGTTCCTTTTAGCATTGGTCCAGCAAATTTTTTCTCCCACGTTTCTTTTTTACTGCCAAAAGAGAAATCAAGAAATACCTCATCCAATCCGCAATATATGCATATCGTTGAACCTTCCTTTGGCCAATACATCCAGAAATTACGCGTCCATGGGATAAAGTCCGTTCAGAACTTCAGATACTGGTCTTTTGCTGCTGAAATTCCACTGTGTATCAAATGCCAACATCCATCTTATTATCTTCAGTAAAAAAAAGGCTGACCACATGACCTGAAGAATAACTGGCATTCAATCTTGGGGAACAACGTCCAACGATGTCATTGGAAGTGGGATCTGGCAGTCACCACGTCTTTTGAGCGAGTTGAATATTCAGATATTAGGTGCGAGCGCGACCACTATTCAGAGGAAATTTCCCCGACCAGTTTGTATGCATCCTGAAATCGAACAGCGTGGGTGAGGGTTGCATGATGGAAATTTCCCCGACCAGTTTGGACTCGATCCTCTCCTTCCGCATCTCGTCGAGAAGAGATACTGCCCGGTCTGTTGTATCAGACCAACGAAAAAGTCCCGTAGAAGACTACCGTATGGTGCTCGCCGGTTACACGCATCTCTTTCCAGAGCTTCCCAACCTTGTCCAGCTGGCAGATGCTGCTTGTACCAGCCATTGGGAGCATATTGTAGGTCCATTGATCAGGCGTATTCCCCTCACGCCAGCACCACTCGTCCTAGGGACACAAGCCTCGACACCAGGACATATGGCCGCAGCCAACGCAACCCTCGGACAGCATCATCGTGGCCTTGGCGTTGCACAGGCGCACGCGAAGGTACCCAGCCAACACTCGATTCTCTGTCGGCAGTGGAGCAGGACGGCAACTATAGCCCCGACCATGTCGCCGCAACCAGTGCCTTCAGTCCATTGAAAGTTTTCCTCCGGCGACACATACATGGGCCTGGATCGACGATATTTTCATCCCAGCGTCGATCAATGGCTGGCTCTCAACACAACCGAACACCAAGACGTAGTGCCGGTGGCACCGCCCTCCATCGACAACGATGTAACCGCAAGACGCAGTGCCGACGGCGGCGCTCTCAACGACGTGACCGCGCGGCATAGGTCCGCCAAGACGCAGTGCCGACGGCGGTGCCCTCAGCGACGTGACCGCGCGGCATAGGTTGTCGATACTTCCAATCGGGCTTGAATTTTTATATTGAGTTGGCTGGGAACAGGGAGCCATCATGGGGTAGTACAGACCAAATCGGCACAACGACGACGTACGAAAAATTGGTACCGAACCGACGGACGGACGAAACAACGACGGACGAAATTTATGATGGTAAGAAGCAATAGCCCTTTTATTAGTATAGGGATAGGGATAGGGATAGGGATAGGGAAAGATGAATGTCATAAGTGAAGCTTACGAAGTCACGTGATCTTCCTCTATTTTTCCAAGTTTTTTCATGCACCTTGTACGTGTCAGTTAAATAAATGTAATCTTATAACTTTTTTCATGTAACGTAATATCTTTAAATCTCAACCGTAAATATTATTGATCAACGATCTATATTATTTTAGATTATGTGGAAGAACGTGATGTCTTATTTGACTTCTGTTTTATAAGTATATAATAGATAGATAGATACACATGCAGCTCTTCTGCATGGTTCAAAAAAAACAGCTCACAGCAACAACTGAATTTCAACATTTTTTTGTAACACATCCATACATTGTAGATGTATCCTTTGAAATTTTTTGATCACTACACTATATTGGAATAGAACAACACGTAGCATATGCACCAAGCATCCGTCTAGTTGATCTTCCTCACTAGTTAGCTTTAGTTCTTTGTTGGTAGTCTGGTGGACAAGGCTAGGTAGGTTGTTTTGGTTTGCCATGACTTTACTGATTTTCTGCTCTAGTTTGTTTCAGTTTGTAGCAATTGGTCGTGTACTTTCTCCCTCACTCTTCAGTATAATACATGCAGCTCTCGTCCATGGTTCAAAAAAAAAAAGTGCTTTCCAGTCCACACTTCAAAGCTCGACAGTCACCTCTTGAGGGTCTTGTTCGGCTTGGCCTGCTTCATTTTCATGCTCCGCACTGCAACATGAGAGAATAAAGCTGTACCGCATGCCCATGAAACGCCACATGAAATCCGAATATTCTTAGCCCCTACTTGAACTCCATCCAATATCTATCCTTGCTCTGCTTGCCAAACATATGATGAAACAACTCGTTTTGTTATGATGAAACAATCCTTACTTACTTCCTCCTCATCAGACACTTTTATTACATTCTTTCCTATAAAGAAGTAGAAAAAATGAATCAAACAAAAACAAGACTACAATAATATACACAGAAGTATGAATAAAATCGTACAATGCAGTTTCCCTTTCCTCCCCAATCTTTTTCACGACAATGCACCGCGACGTTGATCATCATCACATCGACAAACTGATCAGCCTCAAGTGGAGCTCCACTGGCTGGCCTTCTCGAAGCCGTTGCGGCCGTAGTAATAGTCCTCCATGGCCTTCTTGATCTGGGCACGAGAGTTCATGACGAAGGGCCCCTGCTGCACCACTAGCTCGTTCAAGGGCTGACCTGCCGCCAGCACGAACCGCAGCGGCGCACCGGACCGCTTCCACACACTGAGCCCATCGCCGGCGCCAAGCACAAGGCAATGGTGCGCGCTCGCCGGCGCGGCGCCCTCCCTGCCAAAGACACCCTCCCCCTCGATGATGTACACGAAAGCGTTCCAGCCCTCGGGGATTGGCTGGTGGAGCTGCGACCCTGGTTGCATTGTGAAGTCCATGTACATGGTCGGTGTCCGTGTGTAGACCGGCGACCGCACCCCGAAGGCCTCCCCAGCGATGATCCGCACCTTCACACCGTGCTTCTCGGCCTGGCTGATGTCCTTGCTCTCGAGCTCCTGGTACCGCGGCTTGATCCTAGTATTTTTCGAGGAAATAGTGTCGAATGATTGGTCATTCTAATTTAAAGTTGACTTCCTATGATTCATATGATGTTTTTTTAAATAGTATGTAGATACATACATCTTGTCCTTGGAGGCGAGGTTGATCCAGAGCTGCAGGCCCTTCTGCACGCCGTTAGATGCCGGCATCTCCGAGTGGACGATGCCGCGGCCAGCCGTCATCCACTGGTCAGGAACAGAGCATTCAGATCGCAATGTTAGTTCAAGTCAAGATAGAATGAATGGGCCAAGTGCATGCGATGGTTTGTGTGAACAAATTGGATGAGTAGGTGGCACCTGCACATCTCCGGTCCTGATGGTTCCCTTGCGCCCCGAGAAGTCCTGGTGGGTGAACGCCCCCTGCATCAGAAACCCAAAACAGAAGCAAGCATTTCAGCAAACACATTGGGGGCAACATCAAACATGGTGCAGGCAGAGCAGAGCAAAGACATGGAAGAAGCGGAGCATGTGTCCGTACATCGAGCATGTAGGTGACGGTCTCGAAGCCTCGGTGAGGGTGGTCAGGGAAGCCGGCGGGCTTGGATACAGAGAACTCGTCGAGCAGGAGGAATGGGTCCAGGTTCGGGACCTCGTGCCTGCAGCAAGAAAAGACAGACGGAGGTCAAGGCGAGCGACCCGTCAGAAATTCATCCGTGTTGCGCGGTTGAGAGAGGGATTGGTGTCGTACCTGCCGATGCTCCGGCGGACGGTCGCGCCGTCCCCCTCGGACTGGGACAAGGACAGCACCTTCTTCACCACCTTCCTCGGTCTCTCGAACGGCACGGACGCGGCCGACGACGACGACGAGGAAGAGGAAGACATGATCGCTGGTGGGAACAAGAAGAGGGCGGTCACAACAAGAATCAGGAGGAGGAAGAGGGCTAGGCACAGAAAAGGTCTGGTGCTGGCGCTACTTCTAGAGCTTGAGCTTGTCTTCCTGGACGCAAGAGGGACACGACGGCTGCTGCTCTGCCTGGTGAGCCGCGCGAGTGAATAAATAGGGGAGGAAGAAGAAGATGAGGAGGAGAAGTGGGGGAGGAGCTGCCTCAGCATCTTCGTCGCGGTGAGGTCAGGAGAGGTGCTGGTCTGGATCATGGTGGATGCGGGCGGTATATAAATGGCGAGCGGGAATCTTTGTCGTTGACCAGGTTGGTGGTGGTGGTGCGCGCGGCTGCTTTCTTTCTTTTATCTTTTTCAAAGGGGCTGCGGCTGCTTCGGAACTCAGGTGGGTCAGGTGGACGCGGGGGACGACGACGTGCTGGCGTGCGGCGGTCGTCACCACGCCGCCGAACCACAAAAATTATGGTTATGCAACATATCTGCATCCGCGAACTTGATCTTCCTACAGCAGCAGGCTCAGGGCTCTTTTCACTATTTTGACCCTTTTAAAAAACTTTCACACAAATTGAACTTCACACAAAACTATTTCACGATCTGACCCTTTTGGCAACGCCACAAGCCGTGGCGTTTCTTCTCCATCTGGAAACGCCGAGCTAGCCAGCGTTGCTGGCCTGGTCGGGACGTTACGTGGCAGAGCAGAAACGCCAAAGTATCTCGCGTTGCTGGAAACGCCAAGCATGGCTGGCGTTGGTGCCCATGCATGAAACGCCATGGGTGTTGCCATTGCAAGTAGCTTGCTCATATTGCCATTTGCTTATGAAGTGGAGCAACGCTAGCTAGTTCGGCGTTTTTAAATAGAGAAGAAACGCCACGGTTTGTGGCGTTACCAAAAGAGTCAGATCGTGAAATAGTTTTGTGTGAAGTTCATTTTGCGCGATAGTTTTTTAAAAGAGTCAAAATAGTGAAAAAGGCCCAGGCTCACAGCCAGCTGGTGGATCATGGCGATCGGTATGATGGTCGTTGACCAGGGTGCTGCGCACGCACGGCTGCTTTCTTTCTTTTATCTTTTTCAAATGGGTTGCGGCTGCTTCGGAAGTCAGGTGGGTCTGGTGGACGCGGGCGACGACGACGTGCTGGCGTGCCGCGGTCGTTACGACGCCACCGAACCAAAAAAATTATGGTTATGCAACATATCTACATTCGTTGTAAATAAAAGGTTAAAAATTGGTCGCCTTCAATTACCCCGATGCCACTATCATTTTTTTTTGAAAAGGAGGATGACCCCTGGCCTCTGCATCTGGGAGATGCATGCGGCCATCTTATTGATTATTCTCAAGGACCATACAAAGTAGAACAACAATAGGCCTGAATTTGCCATCTTAGCAATATCTGCCGTTATTCCTATTCAAATGATGAAGGAGTGCAAGCTGGGCCACATACCAAGACCTCTCACCTAAGCCTAACATCTAAAGCCGGAGGCCCAGACCGAGCCATCTGCCGGGTCCGGGGCTCAAACCGGTCTGATGCACTCACATGTGTCGTCGCCGCCATCTTTCACTGGTCCATCTTCAGAGCAGATTGAGGTGACAACCTTGGCAGGTCCTCCGCCATCGACGCCACCACGACGCCAAACGACGGCCTCCACCTACGCGAGCCTTGGCAGGTCTTCCGCCATTGACGCCAGCCGACGACCTCCATCTACGCGAGTCCATCTCCAAGCAACGGACGTAAACCCATGCTAGGATCGGGCCGCACCACCGCCGTCGCCCACCACCCACAAGCGCCACCAACCCCATGGTTCCCAAAGCGGCGCCTTCAAGAAGGGAACGGCGCCGTGAGCGCCGCCACCGCCCAACAAAGTTAGGGCTTTCGCCCGGGAGACCTAGGGGAAGGTGAAGTGAGGAGATCAGTCCATACCGATGCCTCCAAGGAGGGGAACGGCGCCCTCAGGCGTCACCGTCGGCGCGGCCGGTCATGGTCGGCCATGGATTTCGCCCGAACTAGATCACCGCCACCAGCAGCACCTCGTGTACAGAAGCGGCGACCAAGAGGAAGTGCGGCCCGACCAGGCTGGCCCGCACGCCGAACAGGGGAGGAGGGGAGGCGGCAGATCGCGCGCACCGACCGCTGCAGAAGCCGTCGCCGGCCGCCAACGACAACTGGATCCCGCCGCCCGTGCGGCCAGGACACCAGATCCACCGCCCGCACGGCTGCTAGCCGGTCGTGCCTTGCCAATGGAGCCGCCGCTCCAGATCCGGGATCCCCACGCAGAAGCAGGGTAACCGAGGCCCCTATCATTTTGATCAAGAAGAATGATCTTCATACTACTAATTAAGCTTGGGGGTAAAGTTGGAGTATTAATCAGCGCTTGCCCCGGGCCCCCACAAGGTAGGGGCCCCACCCAGGTATGTACTAGGTATATACGTATAGCAGGCTGTAGGACCATGTCAAACAAAATAGTCAAAGCCTTTCACGCACACGCACAGGATCGCAAGAGATACGAGCAGCAGCGGCAGGATTAGCGACATGCGCGGCTTGATTAGCGATTGCTTTCCTTCGTCCTCCACGTGGAAAAAAAAACAACAATATGCGGCAGGATACTCGACAATTCGACCCGTCTCATCACGCAGCTCTCAGCCCTAGGGCCTAGGCCGCCGCCCGCCATCGCCGACACGGCGACACCGCGACACGCCGTACTGCAGGTCTGCCCACTCCCATCTGGCTCTTGCTAATTTCTAATTCTCTTCTCCTAATCTCCTTCCTAATCCAGTTCACAGCTGATTCCAATTCAGGGGGCCCTCACGCTTGGTCAATTGCTCATTGCTCTCCGAGTCTAGGCGTTGCAAATAGCACATGGACTGACGCAGAACCAGGTATATTATATTTGCGTTTGGCCGTTTCCTTGATGCGTATGTGGTACTGTTCAATAATTGATGCAAAAATTACTTTTTCAGGATTGTGTGTTAGCATGCCTCCGAGAAACAGGACATATGCATCGGGTAGTAAAAAAAGGAAAAAGAAGAAGGCCGTAGATAAATTGGTACAATCACGGCGTGGGCATCTGCACTTATATTACAAGAGTACTTCCACTACTTCGATAAACCCAGGTGATGAGTTGGCGATAGTTGCCATAGAGGAAGAGCAACAAACTAACGTGAATTCAGAATCCGATCAGCAAGAAGAAAATGTCGAAACCAACATCGACGACAGCAATGTAAGTGGCTCCGAGAATGTAGGTAATTCATCGGATGCACAAGAACAGTCTCCTAGTGTTGATGAACCAGTCTATACTCCTGATATTTATGATCCAAGAAATTGGGATAATTTTGACAATAAAGCAAGAGATGTATTAGTTGAGAAAGGGCCAATGAGAGAGGAAGAGAATAAAATGGAATACCGTGTAGATGATGCAGGAAGACATTTTTCCTATGCTCACTATCATAGGAAATTAAGCAATGGAGAGAAACATGATAGAAAATGGCTAGTTTATTCAAAAGGTGTTGACAAAGTTTTTTGCTTTTGTTGTAAGATCTTCAAGTCTAGCAATAGCAGGAGTCAGAGTTCCTTAGCACATGATGGATTAGATCATTGGAGGCACATTAGTGAGAAGCTTAAAGAACATGAAAATAGTGTTGATCATATTAATAACATGAACAAGTGGAATGAATTAAGGATTAGACTACGGAAAGAGGAAACTATTAACAAGGACTTGCAGCATCAAATAACAAAGGAGAAAGAACGTGTCAGGCAAGTTTTGTTAAGAATAATAGCCATTGTGAAATATCTTGGTAAACGCAACTTGGCTTTTCGCGGAAACAGTGAGCAACTTTACAAGGATGATAATGGTAATTTCTTAGCTTGTGTTGAGATGATTGCAGAATTTGATTTGGTAATGCAAGACCACCTTAGACGTATCCAGAACAAAGAAATTCATTACCATTATCTCAGTCATAAAATTCAGAACGAGTTGATATCTCTTTTGGCTGCTGACATCACATGTTCTGTCATAAAGGTTGTTAAAGAGGCCAAGTATTTCTCTGTTATCCTAGATTGTACCCCTGATGTCAGTCATCAAGAACAAATGACTTTTTTAGTTCGTTGTGTTAATTTGTCGGATGGGAAAATAAAAATTGAGGAGTACTTTCTGGGGTTCTTGAAGGTGGATGACACTTCTGGCTTAGGGATTTTTAAAGTACTGCTTGAATCTATGGAGACTTTTGGCTTAAATATTAATGATATAAGGGGTCAAGGATATGACAATGGTTCTAACATGAAAGGAAAATACCGAGGGGTACAATCTAGGTTACTTGATGTGAATCCAAGAGCATTATACATGCCATGTGCTTGTCATAGTCTTAATCTCACTCTCTGTGATATGGCAAAAACATGTGAGAAAGCTGTTTCATTTTTTGGAATTGTTCAGCGCATATATATATATTATTTGCTGGTTCTACGAAAAGGTGGAATGTTTTGCTTAAACATGTTCCTAGTTTGACTGTGAAATCATTGTCTAACACTCGCTGGGAGAGTCGAATCAAAAGTGTTACAGCAATAAGATATCAAGCCATTGTGTTAAGGTCAGCTTTGTCTGAGTTACGTGATGCTTCTGACACTGAACCTAAGGATAAAAGCGACGCAAAAAATTTATTTGATGCACTTGGTCGCTTTGAGTTTCTAGTTGGTATGATTATCTGGCATGATATTCTGTTTGCTGTAAATAAAATTAGCAAGATGCTGCAATCGTCAACCATGTGTATTGACTCTGCTTTGAAGCAAATAAAAGGTATAACAGAATATTTTGAGAAGTACAGAGATGATGGGTTTTCTTCAAGTTTGACCATCGCCAAAGGTATTGCGACTGAAATGGGAATTGATCCCGTGTTTCCAATGAAACGTCGTACTAAGAGGAAGAGACAGTTTGGTGAAAGTGATTGTCAAGAAGAAATTCTAAAGCTGAGAAGGCTTTTCGTGTTAAATATTTTTTTGTTTTGGTTGATATGGCGGTCACTTCTTTGAAGGATAGATTTAAAGAACTAATGGTGTTCAAAGATATCTTTGGATTTTTATTGAGCTCGGGCACCCTGAAGCCATTAAGTGATAATGAACTTGAAGAGTGTTGCACAAAATTTGCAGAAACATTCTCTCTTGATGGTTCATCTGATGTAGAGGTATATGATCTTATTTCTGAATTAAAGATTATGAGATTCACTTTGCCAAATGGCGTAATGTCTGCCATGGAGATTTTTGGGCATGTTAGAGAAGTTGATTGTTATCCGAATATCTCCATTGCTTATCACATCTTATTTACTGTGCCTGTGATGGTCGCATCGGCCGAGAGAAGCTTTTCAAAGCTGAAATTGTTGAAGAATTATTTGAGGTCAACAATGACTCAAGAAAGGTTAAATGGTTTGGCTACATTATGCATCGAGAAGAAATTATTGGATGAGATTGACATCAACCCCATCATAAGCGACTTTGCATCGAGGAAAGTTAGAAGAAATTTTAAGGTATTATGTATATTTTTATACACATACAGATTTTGGATTTAAGTGTTACTGATTATATATATATATATATATATATATATATATATATATGTGTGTGTGTGTGTGTGTGTGTGTGTGTGTGTGTGTGTGTTTTTAGACAACTATATATATGCACACGTATATTACAATGGCTCGTATATTAGGTGTTGGAAATATGCCCTAGAGGCAATAATAAAATGGTTATTATTGTATTTCCTTGTTCATGATAATTGTCGGTTGTTCATGCTATAATTGTATTAACTAGAAACCATAATACATGTGTGAATACATAGACAAACAACATGTCCCTAGTAATCCTCTAGTTGACTACCTCGTTGATTAATAGATGGTTATGGTTTCCTGACCATGGACATTGGATGTCATTGATAACGGGATCACATCATTAGGAGAATGATGTGATGGACAAGACCCAATCCTAAGCATAGCACAAGATCGTGTAGTTCGTTTGCTAGAGCTTTTCTAATGTCAAGTATCATTTCCTTAGACCATGAGATTGTGCAACTCCCGGATACCGTAGGAATGCTTTGGGTGTACCAAACGTCACAACGTAACTGGGTGGCTATAAAGGTGCACTACAGGTATCTCCGAAAGTGTCTGTTGGGTTGGCACGAATCGAGACTGGGATTTGTCACTCCGTATGACGGAGAGGTATCTCTGGGCCCACTCGGTAATGCATCATCATAATGAGCTCAATGTGACCAAGTGTTTGGTCACGGGATCATGCATTACGGTACGAGTAAAGTGACTTGCCGGTAACGAGATTGAACAAGGTATTGGGATACCGACGATCGAATCTCGGGCAAGTAACGTACCGATTGACAAAGGGAATTGTATACGGGATGGATTGAATCCTCGACATCGTGGTTCATCCGATGAGATCATCGTGGAACATGTGGGAGCCAACATGGGTATCCAGATCCCGCTGTTGGTTATTGACCGGAGAGTGGTCTCGGTCATGTCTGCATGTCTCCCGAACCCGTAGGGTCTACACACTTAAGGTTCGGTGACGCTAGGGTTGTAGAGATATTAGTATGCGGAAATCCGAAAGTCGTTCGGAGTCCCGGATGAGATCCCGGACGTCACGAGGAGTTCCGGAATGGTCCGGAGGTAAAGATTTATATATGGGAAGTCCTATTTTGGCCACCGGAAAATGTTCGGGATTTTTCGGTATTGTACCGGGAAGGTTCTAGAAGGTTCCGAAGTGGGGCCCACCTGCATGGGGGGACCCACATGAACGTGGGTAGTGGGGGCAAGGCCACACACCCTGGTCAAGGCGCACCAAGATCCCACCTTAGAAGGAATAAGATCATATCCCGAAGGGATAAGATCAAGATCCCTAAAAAAGGGGGATAACAATCGGTGGGGAAGGGAAATGATGGGATTTCTTCCCCCACCTTTGCCAACGCCCCAATGGACTTGGAGGGCAAGAAACCAGCCCCCTCCACCCCTATATATAGTGGGGAGGTGCATGGGAGCAGCACCCCAAGCCCTGGCGCCTCCCTCCCTCCCGTGACACCTCTTCCTCCCCGCTTGCGCTTGGCGAAGCCCTGCCAGGATCCCGCTACTTCCACCACCACGCCGTCGTGCTGCTGGATCTCCATCAACCTCTCCTCCCCCCTTGCTGGATCAAGAAGGAGGAGACGTCGCTGCTCCGTACGTGTGTTGAATGCGGAGGTGCCGTCCGTTCGGCGCTAGGATCATCGGTGATTTGGATCACGACCACTAGTAGAAAATAGGGCTTTCGTTCGGGCATGGCAAGCCCATTAGTCCCGGTTCAGTCACGAACCGGGACCCATGGGGGCATTCGTCCCGGTTCGTGAGCCCAGGGCGCCGGCCGGGGCCTCGTGGGCATTGGTCCCGGTTCGTATGGAACCATTTGTCCCGGTTCGAGCCACGAACCGGGACTAATGGTCCTCGCTCCTGGCCCACAACCATTGGTCCCGGTTCTTGGCATGAACCGGGACAGAAGGCCCGGATTTAGTACCGGTTCATGCCATGAACCGGGACCAATGAGGTGCCTATATATACCCCTCGCCCGCGAGCAGAGCACTCCAGTGCTCTGTTTTTCTCTGGCCGGCGAGGGGAGGGCTTTGTGGTGCTCTAGCTCACCTCCTATGCACATGAGGTGTTCAATGAAATGCCCGAGCCACACTAGTTAAGCTTTTTCCTCTCGAAGCTCGACCTCAAAGCTCCATTTTCCTCGAGATTTGTCTAGGTTTAGCAGCCCGTCACGTCCCACTCCCGTCTTCACCGCCGTCGACCGCCCGCGCCGATCTCGTCGCCGGCACCACCGTGGTGAGCCTCTTGTTCTTATCTTCTTTTTGAAAGAAAAAAAATTCTTACTTTAGATAGATACTTGTCTAATTTTCTTACTATTTTATTCCTTCTTATTACATAGTGCGGTGGTTTTGGTATCCGCCCCCGTCGGCCCTCGTCCTGTCTATGATTCGGATGTGGTATATATTATCTTTTTATAACTATTTGATTCATTTATTGTTGATGACAAATATACCGAGCAGCGTGACATAGATTTTATTTATCTAGGAGGCGGTTGAACCGGAAATTCTAACCGACCCTATTGTCGAGAGGTTAAATTTAGTTGAAGAATAAAACAATTACTTGAAGGAAAAAATAAAAAAAATAGAGGAGGAGAAGATGATATTGGAGTTGCATGTTGCGGATGTCGTCGATGATCACAAGATCAAGATGGATGCAATGCGCTTGAAGATTAGAAAGATTAGAAAATATGCCATTCATACCGAGGCTTGGTATCATTATGCCGTTGGATCAATTGTTACCTTAGTTGTGATTATGATCGCATTTGTTTTCGCATTGAAATGTTTTACATAGTTTCAATGTATGGTTTAATTAATTAGATGCTCTGGAGAGCTATATATATGTTGTTAGATGAGAACTATGGATGTACTTTGGTTCTAATGTGATGATGAACTTCTATTAATTTGGTCACTTAATTATCTATTCATGATGTTCTGTAATGGTTTTTGACACACTTAGTTATATATAATGCACGCAGATGAACCGGCAATGGATGTACGGTGACAGACACACCTCCGAGTACATTAAGGGCGTGCATGATTTTCTCGAAGTGGCTCAGGCAAACAAGCAGAATGGTTTTATGTGTTGTCCATGCCCTATATGTGGGAATACGAAGTCTTACTCTGACCGGAAAATCCTTCACGCCCACCTGCTTTACAAGGGTTTCATGCCACACTATAATGTTTGGAGGAGGCACAGAGAAATGGGGGTTATGATGGAAGACGGCGCAGAAGAAGAGGACGATGACAACTATGTGCCCCCTGAATATGGTGATGCTGCAATGGGGGAAGCTGCTGAAGATCAAGAGGAACCAGACGATGTGCCCAATGATGCTGCAAGGGGGGAAGCTGCTGAAGATCAAGAGTTTTGGGAATCGTAGCATAATTTTAAAATTTTCCTACGCTCACCAAGATGCATCTATGGAGTCTACTAGCAACGAGGGGAAGGGAGTGCATCTACATACCGTTGTAGATCGCGAGCGGAAGCGTTCCAATGAACGTGGATGACGGAGTCGTACTCGCCGTGATCCAAATCACCGATGACCGAGTGCCGAACGTACGGCACCTCCGCGTTCAACACACGTACGGTGCAGCGACGTCTCCTCCTTTCTTGATCCAGCAAGGGGGAAGGAGAGGTTGATGGAGATCCAACAGCACGACGGCGTGGTGGTGGATGTAGCGGCTCTTCGGCAGGGCTTCGCCGAGCTTCTGCGCGAGAGAGAGAGGTGTTGTAGGGGAGGAGGGAGGCGCCAAAGGCTGTGTTGTGCTGCCCTCCCTCCCCCCCTTTATATAGGCCCCCAAGGGGGGGTGCGCAGCCCTTGGAGATGGGATCTCCAAGGGGGGGGCGGCGGCCAAGGGGGAAAGGGGTTGCCTTGCCCCCCAAGGCAAGGGGAAACTCCCCCCCTAGGGTTCCCAACCCTAGGCGCATGGGGGGGAGGCCCAAAGTGGCGCCCCAGCCCATTAGGGGCTGGTTCCCCTCCACTTTCAGCCCACGGAGCCCTCCGGGACAGGTGGCCCCACCCGGTGGACCCCCGGGACCCTTCCGGTGGTCCCGGTACAATACCGATAACCCCCGAAACTTTCCCGGTGGCCAAAACTGGACTTCCTATATATAATTCTTCACCTCCGGACCATTCCGGAACCTCTCGTGACGTCCGGGATCTCATCCGGGACTCCGAACAACTTTCGGGTTTCCGCATACATATATCTCTACAACCCTAGCGTCACCGGACCTTAAGTGTGTAGACCCTACGGGTTCGGGAGACATGCAGACATGACCGAGACGCCTCTCCGGTCAATAACCAACAGCGGGATCTGGATACCCATGTTGGCTCCCACATGTTCCACGATGATATCATCGGGTGAACCACGGTGTCGAGGATTCAATCAATCCGTATGCAATTCCCTTTGTCAATCGGTATGTTACTTGCCCGAGATTCGATCGTCGGTATCCCAATACCTTGTTCAATCTCGTTACCGGCAAGTCTCTTTACTCGTACCGCAATGCATGATCCCGTGACTAACGCCTTAGTCACATTGAGCTCATTATGATGATGCATTACCGAGTGGGCCCAGAGATACCTCTCCGTTTACACGGAGTGACAAATCCCAGTCTCGATCCGTGCCAACCCAACAGACACTTTCGGAGATACCCGTAATGCACCTTTATAGTCACCCAGTTACGTTGTGACGTTTGGCACACCCAAAGCACTCCTACGGTATCCGGGAGTTGCACGATCTCATGGTCTAAGGAAAAGATACTTGACATTGGAAAAGCTCTAGCAAACGAAACTACACGATCTTTTATGCTATGCTTAAGTTGGGTCTTGTCCATCACATCATTCTCCTAATGATGTGATCCCGTTATCAATGACATCCTATGTCCATAGTCAGGAAACCATGACTATCTGTTGATCAACGAGCTAGTCAACTAGAGGCTTACTAGGGACAGGTTGTGGTCTATGTATTCACACATGTATTACGATTTCCGGACAATACAATTATAGCATGAATAATAGACTATTATCATGAACACAGAAATATAATAATAACCATTTATTATTGCCTCTAGGGCATATTTCCAACAGTCTCCCACTTGCACTAGAGTCAATAATCTAGTTACATTGTGATGAATCGAACACCCATTGCGTCCTGGTGTTGATCATGTTTTGCCCTAGGGAGAGGTTTAGTCAACGGATCTGCTACATTCAGGTCCGTGTGTACTTTACAAATATCTATGTCTCCATTTTGAACACTTTCACGAATGGAGTTGAAGCGACGCTTGATATGCCTGGTCTTCCTGTGAAACCTGGGCTCCTTCGCAAGGGCAATAGCTCCAGTGTTGTCACAGAAGAGAGTCATTGGGCCCGACGCATTGGGAATCACCCCTAGGTCGGTAATGAACTCCTTCATCCAGACTGCTTCCTGTGCTGCCTCCGAGGCTGCCATGTATTCCGCTTCACATGTAGATCCCGCCACGACGCTTTGCTTGCAACTGCACCAGCTTACTGCTCCTCTATTCAAAATATACACGTATCCGGTCTGTGACTTTGAGTCATCCGGATCTGTGTCGAAGCTAGCGTCGACGTAACCCTTTACGACGAGCTCTTCGTCACCTCCATAGACGAGAAACATATCCTTAGTCCTCTTCAGGTACTTCAGGATATTCTTGACCGCTGTCCAGTGTTCCTTGCCGGGATTACTTTGGTACCTTCCTACCAAACTTACGGCAAGGTTTACATCAGGTCTGGTACACAGCATGGCATACATAATAGACCCTATGGCCGAGGCATAGGGGATGACACTCATCTCTTCTATATCTTCTGCCGTGGTCGGGCATTGAGCCGTGCTCAATTGCACACCTTGCAATACAGGCAAGAACCCCTTCTTGGACTGATCCATACTGAACTTCTTCAATATCTTGTCAAGGTATGTACTCTGTGAAAGACCAATGAGGCGTCTTGATCTATCTCTATAGATCTTGATGCCTAATATGTAAGCAGCTTCTCCAAGGTCCTTCATTGAAAAACACTTATTCAAATAGGCCTTTATACTTTCCAAGAATTCTATATCATTTCCCATCAATAATATGTCATCCACATATAATATGAGAAATGCTACAGAGCTCCCACTCACTTTCTTGTAAACACAGGCTTCTCCATAAGTCTGTGTAAACCCAAACGCTTTGATCATCTCATCAAAGCGAATGTTCCAACTCCGAGATGCTTGCACCAGCCCATAGATTGAGCGCTGGAGCTTGCATACTTTGTTAGCATTCTTAGGATCGACAAAACCTTCCGGCTGCATCATATACAACTCTTCCTTAAGGAAGCCGTTAAGGAATGCCGTTTTGACGTCCATCTGCCATATCTCATAATCATAGTATGCGGCAATTGCTAACATGATTCGGACGGACTTCAGCTTCGCTACGGGTGAGAAAGTCTCATCGTAGTCAACCCCTTGAACTTGTCGATAACCCTTAGCGACAAGTCGAGCTTTGTAGATGGTCACATTACCATCTGCGTCCGTCTTCTTCTTAAAGATCCATTTGTTTTCTATGGCTCGCCGCTCATCGGGCAAGTCAGTCAAAGTCCATACTTTGTTTTCATACATGGATTCTATCTCGGATTTCATGGCTTCTAGCCATTTGTCGGAATCCGGGCCCGCCATCGCTTCTTCATAGTTCGAAGGTTCACCGTTGTCTAACAACATGATTTCCAGGACAGGGTTGCCGTACCACTCTGGTGCGGAACGTGTCCTTGTGGACCTACGAAGTTCAGTAACTTGATCTGAAGTTTCATGATCATCATCATTAACTTCCTCCCCAGTCGGTGTAGGCACCACAGGAACATTTTCCCGCGCTGCGCTACTTTCCGGTTCGGAAGGGGTGACTATCACCTCATCAAGTTCCACTTTCCTCCCACTCAATTCTTTCGAGAGAAACTCCTTCTCTAGAAAGGACCCGTTCTTGGCAACGAAGATCTTGCCTTCGGATCTGAGGTAGAAGGTATACCCAATAGTTTCCTTAGGGTATCCTATGAAGACGCATTTTTCCGATTTGGGTTCGAGCTTTTCAGGTTGAAGTTTCTTGACATAAGCATCGCATCCCCAAACTTTTAGAAACGACAGCTTAGGTTTCTTCCCAAACCATAATTCATACGGTGTCGTCTCAACGGATTTAGACGGTGCCCTATTTAAAGTGAATGCGGCAGTCTCTAAAGCATAACCCCAAAATGAGAGCGGTAAATCGGTAAGAGACATCATAGATCGCACCATATCCAATA
Organism: Triticum aestivum; assembly: GCF_018294505.1. Taxonomy (NCBI): domain Eukaryota; kingdom Viridiplantae; phylum Streptophyta; class Magnoliopsida; order Poales; family Poaceae; genus Triticum; species Triticum aestivum. Next base: position 551,775,249 of record NC_057808.1, read on the forward strand.
GAGTGCGATTACGACGTTCGGACACACCATTTCTCTGAGGTGTTCCAGGCGGCGTGAGTTGTGAAACTATTCCACATTTCCTTAAGTGTGTACCAAATTCGTGACTTAAATATTCTCCACCACGATCTGATCGTAAGAATTTTATTTTCCTGTCACGTTGATTCTCGACTTCACTCTGAAATTCCTTGAACTTTTCAAAGGTTTCAGACTTGTGTTTCATTAGGTAGACATACCCATATCTACTTAAATCATCAGTGAGAGTGAGAACATAACGATATCCTCCGCGAGCCTCAACACTCATTGGACCGCACACATCGGTATGTATGATTTCCAATAAGTTGGTTGCTCGCTCCATTGTTCCGGAGAACGGAGTCTTGGTCATCTTACCCATGAGGCATGGTTCGCACGTGTCAAATGATTCGTAATCAAGAGACTCCAAAAGTCCATCTGCATGGAGCTTCTTCATGCGCTTGACACCAATGTGACCAAGGCGGCAGTGCCACAAGTATGTGGGACTATCGTTATCAACTTTACATCTTTTGGTATTCACACTATGAACATGTGTAGCATCACGTTCGAGATTCATCAAGAATAAACCATTGACCAGCGGGGCATGACCATAAAACATATCTCTCAAATAAATAGAACAACCATTATTCTCAGATTTAAATGAGTAGCCATCTCGAATTAAACGAGATCCAGATACAATGTTCATGCTCAAAGCTGGCACTAAATAACAATTATTGAGGTTTATAACTAATCCCGTGGGTAGATGCAGAGGTAGCGTGCCGACGGCGATCACATCGACCTTGGAACCATTCCCGACGCGCATCGTCACCTCGTCTTTTGCCAGTCTCCGTTTATTCCGTAGTTCCTGATTTGAGTTACAAATATGAGCAACCGCACCGGTATCAAATACCCAGGAGCTACTACGAGTACTGGTAAGGTACACATCAATTACTTGTATATCACATATACCTTGGGTGTTGCCGGCCTTCTTCTTGTCCGCTAAATATTTGGGGCAGTTCCGCTTCCAGTGACCACTTCCCTTGCAATAAAAGCACTCAGTCTCGGGCTTGGGTCCATTCTTTGACTTCTTCCCGGTAACTGGCTTACCGGGCGCGGCAACTCCCTTGCCGTCCTTCTTGAAGTTCTTCTTACCCTTGCCCTTCTTGAACTTAGTGGTTTTATTCACCATCAACACTTGATGTTCTTTTCTGATCTCCCCTTCCGCTGATTTCAGCATTGAATATACCTCGGGAATGGTCTTTTCCATCCCCTGCATATTGTAGTTCATCACAAAGCTCTTGTAGCTTGGTGGAAGCGACTGGAGGATTCTGTCAATGACCGCGTCATCCGGGAGATTAACTCCCAGCTGAGACAAGCGGTTGTGCAACCCAGACATTCTGAGTATGTGCTCACTAACAGAACTGTTCTCCTCCATTTTACAGCTGAAGAACTTGTCGGAGACATCATATCTCTCGACCCGGGCATGAGCTTGAAAAACCAGTTTCAGCTCCTCGAACATCTCATATGCTCCATGTTTCTCAAAACGCTTTTGGAGACCCGGTTCTAAGCTGTAAAGCATGCCGCACTGAACGAGGGAGTAATCATCAGCACGCTGCTGCCAAGCGTTCATAACGTCTTGGTTCTCAGGGATTGGTGCTTCACCTAGCGGTGCTTCTAAGACATAATCTTTCTTGGCTACTATGAGGATGAGCCTCAGGTTCCGGACCCAGTCCGTATAGTTGCTGCCATCATCTTTCAGCTTGGTTTTCTCTAGGAACGCGTTGAAATTGAGGACAACGTGGGCCATTTGATCTACAATACATAGTGTAAAGATTTTAGACTAAGTTCATGATAATTAAGTTCATATAATCAAATTATTTAATGAACTCCCACTCAGATAGACATCCCTCTAGTTATCTAAGTGAAACATGATCCGAACTCAACTAGGCCGTGTCCGATCATCACGTGAGACGGACTAGTCAAGATCGGTGAACATCTCCATGTTGATCGTATCTTCTATACGACTCATGCTCGACCTTTCGGTCCTCCGTGTTCCGAGGCCATGTCTGTACATGCTAGGCTCGTCAAGTCAACCTAAGTGTATTGCGTGTGTTCCGAGGCCATGTCTGTACATGCTAGGCTCGTCAACACCCGTTGTATGCGAACGTAAGAATCTATCACACCCGATCATCACGTGGTGCTTCGAAACGACGAACCTTCGCAACGGTGCACAGTTAGGGTGAACACTTTCTTGAAATTATTATAAGGGATCATCCTACTTGCTACCGTCGTTCTAAGCAAATAAGATGCAAAAACATGATAAACATCACATGCAATCAAATAGTGACATGATATGGCCAATATCATCATGCTCCTTTGATCTCCATCTTCGGGGCACCATGATCATCTTCGTCACCGGCATGACACCATGATCTCCATCATCATGATCTCCATCATTGTGTCTTCATGAAGTTGTCACGCCAACGATTACTTCTACTTCTATGGCTAACCGTTTAGCAACAAAGTAAAGTAAATTACATGGCGTTATTCAATGACACGCAGGTCATGCAAAATAATAAAGACAACTCCTATGGCTCCTGCCGGTTGTCATACTCATCGACATGCAAGTCGTGATTCCTATTACAAGAATATGATCAATCTCATACATCACATATATCATTCATCACATCTTCTGGCCATATCATATCACATATATCACTTGCTGCAAAAACAAGTTAGACGTCCTCTAATTGTTGTTGCAAGTTTTTACGTGGTTTGTAGGTTTCTAGCAAGAACGATTTCTTACCTACGTATGACCACAACGTGATTTGCCAATTTCTATTTACCCTTCATAAGGACCCTTTTCATCGAATCCGTTCCGACTAAAGTAGGAGAGACAGACACCCGCTAGCCACCTTATGCAACTAGTGCATGTCAGTCGGTGGAACCTGTCTCACGTAAGCGTACGTGTAAGGTCGGTCCGGGCCGCTTCATCCTACAATGCCGCCGAAACAAGAAACGACTAGTAGCGGCAAGAAGAATTGGCAACATCAACGCCCACAACTTCTTTGTGTTCTACTCGTGCATAGTAACTACGCATAGGCCTGGCTCATGATGCCACTGTTGGGAATCGTAGCATAATTTTAAAATTTTCCTACGCTCACCAAGATGCATCTATGGAGTCTACTAGCAACGAGGGGAAGGGAGTGCATCTACATACCGTTGTAGATCGCGAGCGGAAGCGTTCCAATGAACGTGGATGACGGAGTCGTACTCGCCGTGATCCAAATCACCGATGACCGAGTGCCGAACGTACGGCACCTCCGCGTTCAACACACGTACGGTGCAGCGACGTCTCCTCCTTTCTTGATCCAGCAAGGGGGAAGGAGAGGTTGATGGAGATCCAACAGCACGACGGCGTGGTGGTGGATGTAGCGGCTCTCCGGCAGGGCTTCGCCGAGCTTCTGCGCGAGAGAGAGAGGTGTTGCAGGGGAGGAGGGAGGCGCCAAAGGCTGTGGTGTGCTGCCCTCCCTCCCCCCCTTTATATAGGCCCCCAAGGGGGGGTGCGCAGCCCTTGGAGATGGGATCTCCAAGGGGGGGGCGGCGGCCAAGGGGGAAAGGGGTTGCCTTGCCCCCCAAGGCAAGGGGAAACTCCCCCCCTAGGGTTCCCAACCCTAGGCGCATGGGGGGAGGCCCAAAGTGGCGCCCCAGCCCATTAGGGGCTGGTTCCCCTCCACTTTCAGCCCACGGGGCCCTCCGGGACAGGTGGCCCCACCCGGTGGACCCCCGGGACCCTTCCGGTGGTCCCGGTACAATACCGATAACCCCCGAAACTTTCCCGGTGGCCAAAACTGGACTTCCTATATATAATTCTTCACCTCCGGACCATTCCGGAACCTCTCGTGACGTCCGGGATCTCATCCGGGACTCCGAACAACTTTCGGGTTTCCGCATACATATATCTCTACAACCCTAGCGTCACCGGACCTTAAGTGTGTAGACCCTACGGGTTCGGGAGACATGCAGACATGACCGAGACGCCTCTCCGGTCAATAACCAACAGCGGGATCTGGATACCCATGTTGGCTCCCACATGTTCCACGATGATATCATCGGATGAACCACGGTGTCGAGGATTCAATCAATCCGTATGCAATTCCCTTTGTCAATCGGTATGTTACTTGCCCGAGATTCGATCGTCGGTATCCCAATACCTTGTTCAATCTCGTTACCGGCAAGTCTCTTTACTCGTACCGCAATGCATGATCCCGTGACTAACGCCTTAGTCACATTGAGCTCATTATGATGATGCATTACCGAGTGGGCCCAGAGATACCTCTCCGTTACACGGAGTGACAAATCCCAGTCTCGATCCGTGCCAACCCAACAGACACTTTCGGAGATACCCGTAATGCACCTTTATAGTCACCCAGTTACGTTGTGACGTTTGGCACACCCAAAGCACTCCTACGGTATCCGGGAGTTGCACGATCTCATGGTCTAAGGAAAAGATACTTGACATTGGAAAAGCTCTAGCAAACGAAACTACACGATCTTTTATGCTATGCTTAAGTTGGGTCTTGTCCATCACATCATTCTCCTAATGATGTGATCCCGTTATCAATGACATCCTATGTCCATAGTCAGGAAACCATGACTATCTGTTGATCAACGAGCTAGTCAACTAGAGGCTTACTAGGGACAGGTTGTGGTCTATGTATTCACACATGTATTACGATTTCCGGACAATACAATTATAGCATGAATAAAAGACTATTATCATGAACACAGAAATATAATAATAACCATTTATTATTGCCTCTAGGGCATATTTCCAACAAAGAGGAACCAGTGCCCGATGATGATGATCTCCGCTGGGTCATAGTCGATGCAAGGACGCAATGCGAAAGTCAAAAGGAGAAGCTGAAGTTCGATCGCATGTTAGAGGATCACAAAAAAGGGTTGTACCCCAATTGCGAAGATGGCAACACAAAGCTCGGTACCGTACTGGAATTGCTGTAGTGGAAGGCAGAGAATGTTGTGCCTGACAAAGGATTTGAGAAGCTATTGAAAATATTGAAGAAGAATCTTCCAAAGGATAACGAATTGCCCGACAGTACATACGCAGCAAAGAAGGTCGTATGCCCTCTAGGATTGGAGGTGCAGAAGATACATGCATGCCCTAATGACTGCATCCTCTACCGCGGTGCGTACAAGGATCTGAACGCATGCCCGGTATGCGGTGCATTGCGGTATAAGATCAGACGAGATGACCCTGGTGATGTTGACGGTGAGCCCCCCAAGAAGAGGGTTCCTGCGAAGGTGATGTGGTATGCTCCTATAATACCACGGTTGAAACGTCTGTTCAGAAACGAAGAGCATGCCAAGTTGATGCGATGGCACAGTGAGGACCGTAAGAAAGACGGGAAGTTGAGAGCACCCGCTGACGGGTCGCAGTGGAGAAAAATCGAGAGAAAGTACTGGGCTGAGTTTGCAGCTGACCCAAGGAACGTATGGTTTGGATTAAGCGCGGATGGCATTAATCCTTTCGGGGAGCAGAGCAGCAATCACAACACCTGGCCCGTGACTCTATGTATGTATAACCTTCCTCCTTGGATGTGCATGAAGCGGAAGTTCATTATGATGCCAGTTCTCATCCAAGGCCCTAAGCAACCCGGCAACGACATTGATGTGTACCTAAGGCCATTAGTTGAAGAAGTTTTACAGCTATGGAATGGAAACGGTGTACGTACGTGGGATGAGCACAAACAGGAGGAATTTAACCTGCACGTGTTGCTGTTTGTAACCATCAACGATTGGCCCGCTCTCAGTAACCTTTCAGGATAGACAAACAAGGGATACCACGCATGCACGCACTATTTAGATGACACCGAAAGTATATACCTGGACAAAAGCAGGAAGAATGTGTACCTGGGCCATCGTCGATTTCTTCCGACCAACCATCAATGTCGAAAGAAAGGCAAGCATTTCAAAGGTGAGGCAGATCACCGGAAGAAGCCCGCCATGCATACCGGTGATCACGTACTTGCTATGGTCAATGATTTACACGTAATCTTTGGAAAGGGTCCCGGCGGACTAGCTGTTCCGAATGACGCTGAGGGACACGCACCCATGTGGAAGAAGAAATCTATATTTTGGGACCTACCCTACTGGAAAGAGCTAGAGGTCCGCTCTTCAATCGACGTGATGCACGTGACGAAGAACCTTTGCGTGAACCTGCTAGGCTTCTTGGGCGTGTATGGGAAGACAAAAGATACACCTGAGGCAGGGGAGGACCTGCAACGTTTGCACGAAAAAGACGGCATGCCTCCGAAGCTGTATGAAGGTCCTGCCAGCTACGCTCTTACGAAAGAAGAGAAAGAAATCTTCTTTGAATGCCTGCTCAGTATGAAGGTCCCGACTGGCTTCTCGTCGAATATAAAGGGAATAATAAATATGCCAGAGAAAAAGTTCCAGAACCTAAAGTCTCATGACTGCCACGTGATTATGACGCAACTGCTTCCGGTTGCATTGAGGGGGCTTCTACCGGAAAACGTCCGATTAGCCATTGTGAAGCTATGTGCATTCCTCAATGCAATCTCTCAGAAGGTGATCGGTCCAGAAATCATATCAAGGCTAAGGAGTGATGTGGCGATGTGTCTTGTCAGTTTCGAGCTGGTGTTCCCACCATCCTTCTTCAATATCATGACGCACGTCCTAGTTCATCTAGTCGACGAGATTGTCATTCTGGGGCCCGTATTTCTACACAATATGTTCCCCTTTGAGAGGTTCATGGGAGTCCTAAAGAAATATGTCCGTAACCGCGCTAGGCCAGAAGGAAGCATCTCCATGGGCCATCAAACAGAGGATGTCATTGGGTTTTGTGTTGACTTCATTCCTGGCCTTAAGAAGATAGGTCTTCCTAAATCGCGGTATGAGGGGAGACTGACTGGAAAAGGCACGCTTGGAGGGGGGACTCAATAATATGCAGGGACGGATATTCTTGGTCTGAAGCACACTACACAGTTCTACAGAACTCTACCTTGGTGACCCCGTATGTCGATGAACACAAGAACAGTCTGCGCTCCAAACACCCGGAGCAGTGTGACGACTGGATTACATGTGAACACATCAGGACTTTCAGCAGTTGGTTGGAAACACGTCTCAGAGGTGACACCACTGTTTGTGATGAGTTGTACTCGTTGTCCAGGGGACCATCTTCGACTGTATTGACTTACAAAGGATACGAGATAAATGGGAATACATTTTACACGATCGCCCAAGATCAAAAGAGCACCAACCAAAACAGCGGTGTCCGCTTTGATGCAGCAACCGAGAGGGAAAAGGACACATATTATGGTTACATAATGGACATATGGGAACTTGACTACGGACATGATTTTAAGGTCCCTTTGTTTAAGTGCAAATGGGTCAATCTGTCAGGAGGCGGGGTACAGGTAGACCCATAGTACGGAATGACAACAGTGGATCTGAACAATCTTGGGTACACTGACGAACCGTTCGTCCTAGCCAATGATGTGGCACAGGTTATCTATGTGAAGGACATGTCTACCAGACCGGGGAAAAGAAAAGATAAGGAAGCGAATACATCATACGATGAGCCAAAGCGGCACATAGTTCTTTCAGGAAAAAGGGACATTGTGGGAGTGGAGGGCAAGACAGACATGTCTGAATATTATGAAAAGTTTCATGAAATTCCTCCCTTCAAAGTCAAGGCTGACCCAAGCATCCTGATAAACGATGAAGATTCTCCATGGTTACGGCGCAATAAGCAAATGACACAAGCGAAGAAAAAGTGAAGACTTTCTCCCGCAACTATTATGATGATACCATGCCAACTTTGTAATAGACGAGTATGATACCATTGTCCGTTTTGTACAAGAAGTGCATCTAGTTTTTGCCGTAACCCTCTCAACTTTCTTGCACATGCTATGTGGATGAAATGATGATACCATGCCAACTTTCAACCTTTTCAGAGTTCATTTGAAATGCTTTATAAGCCCTGAGTGCAGAGAGGTTAGGCCCGTAAGCCTGCTTTAGAGAGGAGCTCGATAGCTCAGGCGCACCGCACCTTATAAACAGGTGCGGCTCTCTCTTAGCTAGCGAGGTGGGACTAAACTCACCACCACGCCGCTGTGCAAGGCCATTGGTCCCTGTTGGTGGCACGAACCGGGACCAATTCCACCCTTTGGTCCCTGTTGGTGCCACGAACCGGTACTAATGAGGCTGTGGCCCCACGAGCACCTTTAGTACCTGTTCGTGGCACGAACCGGTACTAGAGTTTCTTACTAGCTAAGCAGTTTTTTAGTCCCACCTCGCTAGCTGAGAGGCACTAGGAGCGGTTTATAAGCCCTGAGTGCAGAGACGATGAAGAAGAGGCGCAATGCTCACGTTGCTTAGCTTCAAGCCTTGAGGAATAAGGTAGACTGCATCGAGCTATGTGCAGTGCAGTCTACACTATTCCGAAAGGCTTGAAGCAAATCAACGCGCATTGCGCCTCTTTTTTATTTTTAATCATTAAAAGCAAAAAGAATATTCATAAAGAACTTTTTTTGATAGTAAGTTTAATAGCAGAAAGAATTATCAAAAAGTAAAATAAATAAGTAATTAGAAACAAAACAAAATAAAATAAATAAGTTTTTTGTTGTAAGTAGAAACAAAACAAAATAAATATAGCAAAAAAGAAAACAAAAAAACTAAATACAGCAAAAAGAATTTTCATAAAGGACTAATGGCACTAATAGAAAGTTTATATTTTTTCTAAAACTAATGGCACTAACAGACAGTTTATAATTTTGCTGACCTAAAAGCAAAAAGAATTAAAAATAAAGTAAAAAACAAAAGAAAATAAATAATGCAAAAAAACAGAACTAAAAAACTAGATTTTTTTTAAAAAAACTGCCACCTATTGGGCCACCACGGCCTGAATACGACTAGAAACCCAACCTGGGCCAGGATTCAGGCCCGCAGAAGGCCCAATAGGCCAACAGACAACACAGTGTGACATTAGGCCCGTAAGCCTGCATTTGAGAGGAGCTCGAGAGGGCAGCCGCAGTGGGGCTTATAAACCACTCCGAGCCCCTCTCAACTAGCGAGGTGGGACTAAACTTTTGGCCGCGGGGAGCGCAAGGCCTTTGGTCCCGGTTGGTGCCACCAACCGGGACCAATGCCCCCCCTTTAGTCTCGGTTGGTGCCACCAACCGGGACCAAAGGCCGCCGCTTCCCGCCCTTTGGGCTGCTGAAAAGGGGCCTTTGGTCCCAGTTGGTGGCAACAACCGGGACTAATGCCCACCTTTAGTCCCGGTTGGTGCCACGAACCGGGACTAAAGGCTTTGCTATATAAGTCCACACTTAGGAAATTTTCGAGATACCTCGCCAGCTGCCCCCGACGCCGCCAGGCTGCCCGTGCTCGCCGTCGCCGCCCGCTCCTCGTCGCCGTCGCCCCACGCCCTTGCCTCGACGGGTCGCCGCCCGGTGCTCGTCGTCGTCGCCCTGCCCCCACGCGTCGCCCCGCCTCGTGCTCCCCTGCTCGCGCGCGCCGCCTCGGCGCCCCGAGCCCCCCTGCCCGGCCCGCGCGTGCTCGCCGGCGCCCTCGCCGCCCCCGCCCCGTCCCGCCCCCGCGCGCCCGTGCCCTCGCCGCCCCCGCCGTCGCCATCGTCCTAGCCGCCCCCGCTGTGAGAGCCGCCGCCCCGGCTCTGTTTTTTTATTAGTTAATTGTTTTTTGATCATATATATATAATGTATATGTGTATGTATGTGGCTATATGTTTTTGTTCATATGTGGCTATATGTTTTTTATTTTTATTAGTTTAATTTTTTTGTTCATATGTGATGTATATGTGTATGTGGCTATAATGTATATGTGAACAAAAAAATTTGTATGTATGTAGATGTTCAAAATGTATGAATATATATGCCAAAAATGTTTTTTTGTTCATAGAAAGTTTTTTGTTCATATATAGAAAGTTTTTATATATGGCAATGGATATATATTCGATATATATGAGAAATGATGATCCACATGGAAAAGTTTTATATATGCAATAGTTACAATTTTAGAAAAGTTTTATATATCTAGCTAGGAAGGGAAGAAGAAGAAAAAGAAGGATATGAAAGAAGAAAATAAGAAGAGGAAAGAAAGAAGAAGGGGAGAGGAAGAAGAGGAGAAATAAATAAGAAGAGGAAAAAAGAAGAAAAAGAAGAGAAGAATAAAGGAATAGAGGAGAAGAAGAAAACATAGAAAATATTCATTCTATTTTTTCTTCTTCTCCTCTATTCCTTTCTTCTTCTCCTCTTTTTTTTTCTTCTTTTTTTTACTTCAATCCTCTCCTCTATTCCTTTCTTCTTCTCTCCTCTTTTTATTTTTTCTTCGTTTTCTTATGTTTTATCGGCTCTGTCGTCGTCGATATATACCCCTCCCGATAACTCCAACACGAGGGGGGATAACTTCAACACGAGGGGGGGGGTCGATATAGCCCCTCCCCGATAACATTATTTTCCCGTGTATATATGTCGTCGTTGTCGATATAACCCCCTCCTGATAACTTCAACACGTGGGGGGGTCGATATACCCCCTCCCCGATAACATTATTTTCCCGTGTATGTATGTTGTCGTTGTCGATATTACCCCCTCCCGATAACTTCAACACGAGGGGGGATAACTTCAACACGAGGGGGGGTCGATATACCCCCTCCTCGATAACATTATTTTCCCGTGTATGTATGTCGTCGTTGTCGATATAAAACCCCCTCCCGATAACTTCAACACGTGGGGGGGTCGATATATACCCCCTCCCCGTTAACATTATTTTCCCGTGTATGTATGTCGTCGTTGTCGATATATATAACTCCCTCCCAGATAACTTCGACATGATGGACGGTCGATATGTATACCCCCTCTCGACCGTGATAACTTATACCACGGGAGCACCCCCGGCCCTCTCGCTCAACCAAAACTCTCGAGGACACCCAAACCCTAGAAAAAAACGATGTCGGTCTCCTACCCCCTCCCACCGCGCCCCTACCCTTGAAGCGTTGCCTAGGCCACCCCAAACCCGGAATAAGCTAGGTCAACGTTTGCACTAATATATCCACCTGCTGTCATGTTTGTGTAATAATTGCCATGTTATAATATTTGCAGAAACAATGGAGCACGGACAAGATGAGCAAGCAGAAGAGGTGTTGGGGGACATAATCTTAGCCGGAGGTGATATCTTGTCATATCTTAACGACAATGATGGTCTGGAAGAACAGGGTGACGGCTCCGGTGACCGAACAGAGTCCGGCCAGGTAAATATATTAGTTAAGCCTGTGCTGACTAGCTAATTGATGCATTCATTGTTTTGGTATGTACACATATTAATTAACACTCGTCTTTCTTCTTTTTTCTAGCCCTCCGGATCAAGCACAACTGCGGTAAAGAGACGAGGCCCGAAGAGAAAGTTGCGCTCGGATGAAAGGTTTGAGATCACAGCAATCGCGCGCGACGACCAACCGATTGAACCCCTCCGGACAAAGGATGCTTTTGCTGCTCAGTGCGGGGTTCTAGTTAGGGACAAGATCCCGATCAGCATCCACCAATGGTATAAGCCTAAGAAGGAAGACCCTGAGGTGTCTTATGTCAATGATATGCAGAAAGATGATCTTTGGACTGAGCTGAAGGCAAATTTCACCCTACCGCCAGAGGAGGATCCAAAGAAGCCAGTTATAGAGCAATTAATCAAGTCTCATGCTCTTAAGAAGATGGCAGACCTATTCAGGAGGTGGAAGAATGAGCTGAAAACGTTTGTCGACAAAGAAGAGACACCAGAATTCATCGGCCGGTATGAGAAGATCAGAGATCACTGGCCCGCATTTGTGGCCCACAAGACATCGGAAAAGAGTAAGAAGATGTCAGCGACAAACAAGAAGAATGTTGCGAAGAAGAAGCTTCACCATCGCACGGGGTCAGGTGGCTGCCTCAAAGCCCGGCCTAAGTGGGATCTGCTTGATAAAGGGATCGAACCAGAGACAATGAACTGGCCAGACCATTGCCGGACTTGGTTCTTCGGGGCTGGCGGAACCTTGGACCCTGTATCAGGGAGGTCTCGTTGGACGGACGAGCAACTTGCAATACCCGTCAAGAAGCTTAAGCACTATATCGATGCAGCGCAGCAAGGGACGTTCGTTCTAGACAGAGAGAACGACGAGCTCACAATGGCCCTCAGGAATCCTGAGCACCCTGGACGGACACGAGGCATGCCAGGCTCCGTTCCGTGGAAGGCTGGTTTTCCGGACGCGGGCGGTTACAAAACCCAGGAGAGGAGGAAAAAAGTGGAGCAGATCCAAATTCAGCGTCTGCACGAAAGGGTTCAAGTGCTAGAGGAACGAGACGGCAATCGAGATGCCGAAACTGCCCCCGAAGCTACACCGCCATCACAGCGGAGAAGCAGCGTGGCTTCCACCGAGCTGCCTCAGCTGGAGCATGCGGCTCCTGCTAGCTACCCCGTGGATGCTATCACGGAGTCTCAACATTGCCACCTTATGGCGGAATGGTAGAACTTGAAAGTCAAGGCGGCTGTTGGCTCTGTTTTACCTACTGAACCCGGCGCAACCTACCACTGCCGGCCGATTCCAGAAGGATATGCTAGGGTGATGGTGGATGAAATAACGGAGGGATTTGAGGACCTCCAGCTTGACCACCCTACCGGTGAAGGGGAGACTCGGCTGGGTTTAGCTCTGAAGACTCCATGCCTATGGCGGAAGGAGCTCATCAAGCTTCCGAACTGGACGGCTCCGGCGAGTAAGGGCAATACGCCTCCTCCTCCGCCTCCTCCTCCGGCGAGTGATCAGGGCACTCGGCCTCCTTCTCCGGCGCGTGGCGGCACTCCGCCTCCTTCTCCGCCAGTGCCGGCGCGCCAGAGTAGCCAGCCTCCTCCTTCTCCGCCTCGTCAGCAAGGGCGGAAGAGACCCGCCGCCGCTGCGGCTGCTCCGGCGCGTCGTAGTCCTTCTCCTCTGCCTCATAAGCAAGGAAAGAAGACAGCCGCAGCCGCTCCGTCTGCTCTGCCGACGTCTAGCAGTACAGCTGCCAGAGGCGGCAGGCAATATAGATTCGGTCCTTCTCTGAAGCTCCAGAGAAGTTACCATATGAGAGGACCGAGGAGGATAACGCGAAGATCGTGCGAGCTGAAGTGAAGAACTTCTTTGAAGGGGTGAAAGCAAAGAAACATCCACCTCCGGAGGAGAAGGTAGATCCGGTGAAAGCAAAGCGCACTCTGGCTGCCCTGACAAAACCACCAAAGTCTCCGCCGAGAGGCAACTATGAGCGCGTTCTTGCAAAGGCATATGCCGAAGCAGAGCGGTCGGGAAGTACTGTCAGTGATAAAAGGATGAAAGAACGACGAGCTGGGAAAAAAATTGCCCAGCTCAGCGAACAAGCGAACCAATCGTGCCCCCCGCTCAAGGTGTCAAAAGACATCGTCGCTAATGATCCGGGTATGGTGCCCGGTTATAGCAATCTTGGAGATTACCTGCCCGACGATGTACATTATGAAATCATGGAGGTGGACGAACACAAATACCATTACGGGAAGCCTCTCGTCAAAGATGTCAGATCTCTAAGCACGATGATGCGAAGACTACATGATTGGTACATGAAAACCTGCAGAGAGTCTGATGAGATGAGTACTTTGACGCTGAGAGTTAAACCGGAGCATGACCTCGTTGGAATTGAACTGCTGAATGTTCCATTTGAGGATTTCTTCCAGTTTTACAATCAAAAGTCCCTCGATAAAACAACGATCACTTGCTACTGTCTGTAAGTAGTACTACTTCTGTCATTAAGTCTCTCTATATAGGTCAGCTCTTTCATTGCATGTATTTATACTTATCCTCACTATATTATGCAGATTGAAGATTGCCGAATTGAAGAAAAGACAAATCGGTGATATTGGGTTCATTAACACAAATCTCATAGATGCATATACGGTTGAAAAAAACCCAAAGAAGCCGAGGCCAACTTGCTACAATCGTTGGTATTAAATCAAAACAAAGATATAATACTCTTTCCTTACAACTTCAAGTGAGTGTTACTGTCTTGTGCATATTCGGTTTCCCTTATTAGTCCAGGTTATGGTAATGTAATTGATGACTTATGCATGCATGCACAGCTTCCACTATATTCTCCTAGAGATTAAGCTTGAGCCGGGAGTAGTAACCGTCTTAGACTCGAGACGAAAAGATCACCAGGACTATGCGAACATGACTCAAATGCTCCAGAAGTAAGTTAAATCCATCATTATCCACCATATCAGCAACTTTGTTCATTTCCTGATATCAAGTAATTGTTTTCTTTGCCTGGCAGGGTTTGGAGAAAATTCACCTCAAAAGCTCCGGGACTCCCGAAGAAGCTGCAATTTAGACACCCGAAAGTAAGTACCATAGTAGCATGTTCCGCGCATCTCCTAGTGATTCAAGCGCTAGTTTCATCAATACCATTTAGCATGCTTACTTATCAGTTTGATTGACCTCTATTTCTTGTAAAGTGATTGTGGTAGGAACCCGGGAATAATTACTATGGATACTACGTTTGCGAGTCCATCCGCCACACGACCTGTGAGCGGGGCTACACTGAAGAACAATATGAAATGCGTAAGCAATAATATTCACAATTTTATTTTATTACCATCATTTGTGTTGAGTTCATTATTCATATATATATATATATATATATATATATATATATATATGTATTGACCCCCTTCTTCAAATTAGATCTTTTGGATGCGGGATGAACTCCTAGCAGAACATCGTATGCGAGCAATTCAAGAGCAATTGGCGGCATTCTTCCTTGACCACGTGATCGCTGAAAACGGAGAATACTATGTGGACCCTGTGTTCCTACAATATAATTAGGAGATTGTATTGTAAGAGATAATTATTGTATATATGTAGCCGGTAGTGTCGGATAGATATACGAGAACTTGTTGTTCGACCAATATCTCGGAGAAGGAGAGGTGGTCGATATCACTTCTCTCTGTATGCATATGTTCATGACGATCTTCTGTTTCCTTCATTTGATTACTAGCTAGCGTGTCTACTCCTCTCCATACGTATATAGTACGTAGCGTCGACCAAGCACGGAGATAAGAGAGGACACTTCTCTCTATTAATTAGCTAGCTAACACAATATATGAAACACCTAAATTAACCACCCAAAACCCCTAAACCACCCCCTTTCAAAAAAAAACAAAAACCTCAGCTCCTGCCAGGTGCTGACGCGTGGATGCTTATTGGTCTCGGTTGGTGACACCAACCGGGACAAAAGGCCCTCCTGCCTGGGCTCCCCGCACTGGCCACGTGGACGGCCTTTAGTCCCGGTTCGTGTAAGAACCGGGACTAAAGGGCTAGGGCATTAGTAATGACCCTTTAGTCCCGGTTCCAGAACCAGGACTAAAGGCCCTTATGAACTGGGGTAAAAGCCCCTTTTCCTACTAGTGGACGAGTACGACTCCATCAACCCCGTTCTCTTGAACGCTTCCACTCGCGATCTACAAGGGTATGTAGATGCACTCTTTTCCCTCTCGTTGCTAGAAGACTCCATAGATTGTTCTTGGTGATGCGTAGAAAAATTTGAATTATTGCTACGTTCCCCAACAGTGGCATCATGAGCCAGGTTTATGCGTAGATTCTACGCACGAGTAGAACACAAAGTAGTTATGGGCGATGATTTGTTCAATTTGCTTACCGTTACTAGTCTTATCTTGATTCGGCGGCATTGTGGGATGAAGCGGCCCGGACCGACCTTACACGTACTCTTACGTGAGACAGGTTCCACCGACTGACATGCACTTGATGCATAAGGTGGCTAGCGGGTGTCTGTCTCTCCCACTTTAGTCGGATCGGATTCGATGAAAAGGGTCCTTATGAAGGGTAAATAGCAATTGGCATATCACCGTTGTGGCTTTTGCGTAGGTAAGAAACATTCTTGCTAGAAACCCATAGCAGCCACGTAAAACATGCAACAACAATTAGAGGACGTCTAACTTGTTTTTGCAGGGTATGCTATGTGATGTGATATGGCCAAAAGGATGTGATGAATGATATATGTAATGTATGAGATTGATCATGTTATTGTAATAGGAATCACGACTTGCATGTCGATGAGTATGACAACCGGCAGGAGCCATTGCAGTTGTCTTAATTTATTGTATGACCTGCGTGTCAATGAAAAACGCCATGTAATTACTTTACTTTATTGCTAAGCGTTAGCCATAGTAGTAGAAGTTATAGTTGGCGAGACAACTTCATGAAGACACGATGATGGAGATCATGGTGTCATGCCGGTGACGAAGGTGATCATGCCGCGCCTCGAAGATGGAGATCAAAGGCGCAAGATGATATTGGCCATATCATGTCACTTTATGATTTGCATGTGATGTTTGTCATGTTTACATCTTATTTGCTTAGAACGACGGTAGCATAAATAAGATGATCCCTCACTAAAATTTCAAGAGATGTGTTCCCCCTAACTGTGCACTGTTGCGAAGGTTCGTTGTTTCGAAGCACCATGTGATCATCGGGTGTGATAGATTCTAACGTTTGCATACAACGGGTGTTGACGAGCCTAGCATGTACAGACATGGCCTCGGAACACAAGCAAAACACTTAGGTTGACTTGACGAGCCTAGCATGTACAGACATGGCCTCGGAACACAAGAGACCGAAAGGTCGAACATGAGTCATATATTAGATACGATCAACATGGAGATGTTCACCGATGATGACTAGTCCGTCTCACGTGATGATCGGACACGGCTTAGTCGATTCGGATCATGTATCACTTAGATGACTAGAGGGATGTCTATCTAAGTGGGAGTTCATTAAATAATCATATGAACTTAATTATCATGAACATAGTCAAATGGTCTTTGCAAATAATGTCGTAGCTTACGCTTTAGTTCTACTAAGATATGTTCCTAGAGAAAATTTAGTTTAAAGTTGATAGTAGCAATTATGCGGACTGGGTCCATAAACTGAGGATTGTCCTCATTGCTGCACAGAAGGCTTATGTCCTTAATGCACCGCTCGGTGCGCTGAACCTCGAGCGTCGTCTGTAGATGTTGCGAAACATCTGACATACATATTTTGATGACTATATGATAGTTCAGTGTGTGATGCTAACGGTTTAAAATTGTGGCACCAAAGACGGTTTTGAAACGTCGCAGAACATATGAGATGTTCCAAGGATTGAAATTGGGATTTCAGACTAGTGCCCACGTCAAGAGGTATGAGACCTCTGACAAGTTTCTTAAGCCTGCAAACTAAGGGAGAAAAGCTCAATCATTGAGCATGTGCTCAGATTGTCTGAGTATTACAATCACTTGAATCGAGTGGGAGTTAATCTTCCAGATGAGATAGTGATGGTTCTCCGTAGTCACTGCCACCAAGCTATTAGAGCTTCGTGATGAACTATAACATATCAGGGATAGACATGATGATCCTTGAGCAACTCGCGATGTTTGACACCGCGAAAGTAGAAATCAAGTAGGAGCATCAATTGTTGATGGTTAGTAAAACCACTAGTTTCTAGAACGGCAAGGGCAAGAAGGGATACTTCATGAAACGGCAAATCAGTTGCTGCTCTAGTGAAGAAACCCAAGGTTGAGCCCAAACCCGAGACTAAGTGCTTCTGAAATGAGGGGAACGGTCACTGAAGCCGAACTACCCTAGATACTTCGTAGATGAGAAGGCTGGCAAGGTCGACAGAAGTATATTGGATATACATTATATTAATGTGTACTTTGCTAGTACTCCTAGTAGCACCAGGGTATTAGATACCAGTTCGGTTGCTACGAAATAAAAGCTGCGGAATAAACGGAGACTAGCTAAAGGTGAGATGACGATATGTGTTGGAAGTGTTTCCAAGGTTGATGTGATCAAGCATCGCATGCTCCCTCTACCATCGAGATTGGGGTTAAACCTGAATAATTGTTATTTGGTGTTTGCGTTGAGCATAGACACGATTGGATTATGTTTATCGCAATACGGTTATTCATTAAAGGAGAATAATGGTTACTCTGTCTATTTGAATAATACCTTCAATGGTCTTGCACCTAAAATGAATGGTTTATTGAATCTCGATCGTAGTGATACACATGTTCATGCCAAAAGATATAAGATAGTATTGATAGTACCACAAACTTGTGGCACTGCCACTTGAGTCATATTGGTATAAAACGCATGAAGAAGCTCCATGTTGATGGATCTTTGGACTTACTCGTTTTTGAAAAGATTGAGACATGCGAACCATGTCTATTAGTATATATGCATGAAGAAAGTCCATACAGATGGATCATTTGGACTCACTTGATTTTGAATCACTTGAGACATGCAAATCATACCACATGGGCAAGATGACTGAAAGGCCTTGTTTTCAGTAAGATGGAACAAGAAAGCAACTTGTTGGAAGTAATACATTTTGATGTGTGCAGTCCAATGGGTGCTGAGGCATGCAGTGGATATCGTTATGTTCTTGCTTCACAGATGATTTGAGTAGATGCTAAGAATATTTACTTGATGAAACACAAGTCTGCATTATTGAAAGGTTCAAGTAATTTCAGAGTGAAGTTGAAGATCGTCGTGACAAGAGGATAAAATGTCTATGATATGATCATAGAGATGAATACTGAGTTACGAGTTTGGCACACAATTAAGACATTATGGAAATTGTTTCACAACTAATACCGCCTGGAACACCATAGTGTGATGGTGTGTCCGCACATCATAACTGCACCCTATTGGATATGGTGCATACCATGATGTCTCATCGAATTACACTATCGTTTATGGGTTAGGCATTAGAGACAACCGCATTCACTTTAAATAGGGCACCACGCAATTCCGGTTAGACGACACTGTATGAACTATGGTTTAGAGAAACCTAAGCTGTCGTTTCTTAAAAGTTTGGGGCTACGACGCTTATGTGAAAAAGTTTCAGGCTGATAAGCTCGAACCCAAAGCGGATAAATGCATCTTCATAGAATACCCAAAACGGTTGGGTATACCTCCTATTTCAGATCTGGAAGCAAAAGTGATTGTTTCTAGAAACGGGTTCTTTTTCGAGGAAAAGTTTCTCTCGAAAGAATTGAGTGGGAGGATGGTGGAGACTTGATGAGGTCATTGAACCGTAACTTCAACTAATGTGTAGCAGGGCACAGGAAGTTGTTCCTGTGGCACCTACACCAATTGAAGTGGAAGCTTATGATAGTGATCATGAAACTTCAGATCAAGTCACTACCAAACCTCATAGGACGACAAGGATGCGTACTACTTCAGAGTGGTACGTAATCCTGTCTTGGAAGTCATGTTGCAAGACAACAATGAACCTACGAGCTATGGAGAAGTGATGGTGGGCCCGGATTCCGACGAATGGCTCGAGGCCGTAAAATCCGAGAGGATCCATGTATGAAAACAATGTATAGACTTTGAAAGAACTACTTGATGGTCGTAAGGGTGTTGGGTACAGATGGATTTTAAAGGGAAGACAGACAATGATGCTAAGTGTCACCATTAAGAAAGCTCGACTTGTCGTTAAGATCTTTTCCGGCAAGTTTAAGGAGTTGACTGTGATGAGACTTTCTCACTCGTAGTGATGCTAAGAGTCTGTTAGAATTATATTAGCAGTTACTGCATTATTTATGAAATCTTGCAGATAGGATGTCAAAACATTGTTTCCTCGACGATTTTCTTGAGGAAAGGTTGTATGTGATACAACCAGAAGGTTTTGTCAATCCTGAAAGATGCTAACCAGTATGCAAAGCTCCAGCAATCCTTCTAAGGATTGGAGTAAGCATCTCGGAGTTGGAATGAACGCTTTGATGAGATGATCAAAGATTTTGGGTTTATACAAAGTTCATGAGAAACTTGTATTTCCAAAGAAGTGAGTGGGAGCACTATAGAATTTTTGATGAGTATATGTTGTTAACATATTGTTGATCAGAAATGATGTAGAATTTCTGGAAAGCATCCAGGGTTATTTGAAAAGTGTTTTTTAATGGAAAACCTGGATTAAGCTACTTGAACATTGAGCATCAAGATATATAAGGATAGATCAGAAACGCTTAATAGTACTTTCAAATGAATACATACCGTGACAAGATTTTGAAGGAGTTCAATATAGATCAGCAAAGAAGGAGTTCTTGGCTGTGTTACAAGGTGTGAGTATTCAGTAAGACTCAAGACCTGACCACGACAAAAGAGAGAGAAAGGACGAAGGTCGTCCCCTATGCTTTAGACGTAGGCTCTACAGTATGCTATGCTGTGTACCGCACCTGAAGTGTGCCTTGCCATGAGTTAGTCAAGGGGTACAATAGTGACACGGGAATGGATCACATGACAGTGGTCGAACTTATCTAGTGTACTAAGGAATTTTCTCGATTATGGAGGTGGTAAAACAGTTCGTCGTAAAGGGTCACGTCGATGCAAACTTTGACACTTATCCGGATGACTCTGAGTAGTAAACGGGATTCGTATAGTAGAGCAGTTATTTGGAATAGCTCCAAGTAGCGCGTGGTAGCTACATCTACAAGATGACATAGAGATTTGTAAAGCACACACGGATCTGAATGTTGCAGACCCGTTGACTAAAACCTCTCTCGTAAGCATAACATGATCAAACCCTAGAACTCATTGAGCGTTAATCACATGGTGATGTGGACTAGATTATTGACTCTAGTGAACTTTGAGTGTTAATCACATGGTGATGTGAACTAGATTATTGACTCTAGTGCAAGTGGGAGACAGCTGCATTTAAGTTAAAGAATAATTGTTGTTCTATTTACATGAATAAAACCCTCTATGGTCATACACCCAATGAAAATGGTTTGTTGGATCTCGATCGTAGTGACACACATATTCATAATATTGAAGCCAAAAGATGCAAAGTTAATAATGATAGTGCAACTTATTTGTGGCACTGCCGTTTAGGTCATATTGGTGTAAAGCGCATGAAGAAACTCCATGCTGATGGGATTTTGGAATCACTTGATTATGAATCACTTGATGCTTGCGAACCATGCCTTATGGGCAAGATGACTAAAGACTCCGTTCTCCGGAACAATGGAGCGAGCAACTGACTTATTGGAAATAATACATACTGATGTATGCGATCTGATGATTGTTGAGGCTCGCGGCGGGTATCGTTATTTTCTGATCTTCACAGATGATTTGAGCAGATATGGGTATATCTACTTGATGAAACATAAGTCTGAAACATTTGAAAAGTTCATATAATTTCAGAGTGAAGTGGAAAATCATCGTAACAAGAAAATAAAGTTTCTACGATCTGATCGTGGAGGAGAATATTTGAGTTATGAGTTTGGTCTTCATTTGAAGCAATGTGGAATAGTTTCGCAACTCACGCCACCTGAAACACCACAGCGTAATGGTGTGTCCGAACATCATAACCGTACTTTATTAGATATGGTGCAATCTATGATGTCTCTTACCGATTTACCACTATCGTTTTGGGGTTATGCATTAGAGACAGCTGCATTCACGTTAAATAGGGCACCATCTAAGTCCGTTGAGATGACACCTTATGAACTTTGGTTTGGCAAGAAACCATAAGTTGTCGTTTCTTAAAAATTTGGGGTTGCGATGCTTATGTGAAAAAGTTTCATCCTGATAAGCTCAAACCCAAATCGGAGAAATGTGTCTTCATAGGATACCCAAAGGAGACAGTTGGGTACACCTTTTATCACAGATCCGAAGGCAAGATATTCGTTGCTTATAATGGATCCTTTCTAGAGAAGGAGTTTCTCGTGAAAGAAGTGAATGAGAGGAAAGTAGAACTTGATGAGGTAACTGTACCTGCTCCCTTATTGGAAAGTAGTTCATCACAGAAATTTGTTCCTCTGACTCCTACACCAATTAGTGAGGAAGCTAATGATGATGATCATATAACTTCAGATCAAGTTACTACCAAACCTCGTAGGTCAACCGGAGTGAGATCCGCATCAAAGTGGTACGGTAATCCTGTTCTGGAGGTCATGTTACTTGACCATGACGAACCTACGAACTATGAGGAAGCGATGATGAGCCCAGATTCCGCGAAATGGCTTGAGGCCATGAAATCTGAGATGGGATCCATGTATGAGAACAAAGTGTGGACTTTGGTTGACTTGCCCGATGATCGGCAAGCCATAGAAAATAGATGGATCTTCAAGAGGAAGACGGACACTGATAGTAGTGTTACTATCTACAAATCTAGAGTTGTCGAAAAAGGTTTTGACAAAGTTCAAGGTATTGACTATGATGGGATTTTCTCACTCGTAGCGATGCTTAAGCCTGTCCGAATCATGTTAGCAATTGCCGCATTTTATGAAATTTGGCAAATGGATGTCAAAACTGCATTCCTTAATGGATTTCTTAAAGAAGAGTTGTATATGATGCAACCGGAAGGTTTTGTCAATCCAAAAGATGCTAACAAAGTGTGTAAGCACCAGTGATCCATTTATGGATTGGTGCAAGCATCTCGGAGTTGGAATGTACGTTTTGATTGTGTGATCAAAGCATATAGTTTTATACAGACTTGCGGTGAAGCCTGTATTTACAAGAAAGTGAGTGGGAGCTCTACAGCCTTTCTGATAAGTATATGTGAATGACATATTGTTGATCGGAAATGATGTAGAATTTTCTGGAAAGCATAAAGGAGTATTTGAAAGGAGTTTTTTCAAAGAAAGACCTCGGTGAAGCTGCTTACATATTGAGCATAAAGATCTATAGAGATAGATCAAGATAGTTGATAAGTTTTTTTCAATGAGTACATATCTTGACAAGATTTTGAAGTAGTTCAAAATGGAACAGTCAAAGAAAGAGTTCCTGCCTGTGTTACAAGGTGTGAAATTGAGTAAGACTCAAAGCCCGACCAAGGCAGAAGATAGAAAGAGAATGAAAGTCATACCCTATGCCTCAGCCATAGGTTCTATAAAGTATGCCATGCTGTGTATCAGATCTATTGTATACCCTACACTGAGTTTAGCAAGGGAGTACAATAGTGATCTAGGAGTAGATCACTGGACAGCGGTCAAAATTATCCTTAGTGGAATAAGGATATGTTTCTCGATTATGGAGGTGAAAAAAGGTTCGTCGTAAAGGGTTACGTCGATGCAAGTTTTGACACTGATCCAGATGACTCTAAGTCTCAATCTGGATACATATTGAAAGTGGGAGCAATTAGCTAGAGTAGCTCCGTGCAGAGCATTATTGACATGGAAATTTGCAAAATACATACGGATCTGAATGTGGCAGACCCGTTGACTAAACTTCTCTCACAAGCAAAACATGATCACACCATAGTACTCCTTGGGTGTTAATCATATAGCGATGTGAACTATATTATTGACTAGTAAACCCTTTGGGTGTTAGTCACATGACGATGTGAACTATGGGTGTTAATCACATGGTGATGTGAACTATTGGTGTTAAATCACATGGCGATGTGAACTAGATTATTGACTCTAGTGCAAGTGGGAGACTGAAGGTAATATGCCCTAGAGGCAATAATAAAGTTATTATTTATTTTATTATTCTCATGATAAATGTTTATTATTCATGCTAGAATTGTATTACCGGAAACGTAATACATGTATGAATACATAGACAAACAAAGTGTCACTAGTATGCCTCTACTTGACTAGCTCATTGATCAAAGATGGTTATGTTTCCTAGCCATAGACATGAGTTCTCATTTGATTAACGGGATCACATCATTAGGAGAATGATGTGATTGACTTGACCCATTCTGTTAGCTTAGCACTTGATCGTTTAGTATGTTGCTATTGCTTTCTTCATGACTTATACATGTTCCTATGACTATGAGATTATGCAACTCCCGTTTACCGGAGGAACACTTTGTGTGCTACCAAACGTCACAACGTAACTGGGTGATTATAAAGGTGCTCTACAGGTGTCTCCAAAGGTACTTGTTGGGTTGGCGTATTTCGAGATTGGAATTTGTCACTCCAATTGTCGGAGATGTATCTCTGGGCCCTCTCGGTAATGCACATCACTATAAGCCTGGCAAGCAATGTGGCTAAAGAGTTAGTTGCGGGATGATGCATTACGGAACGATTAAAGAGACTTGCCGGTAACGAGATTGAACTAGGTATTAAGATACCGACGATCGAATCTCGGGCAACTAACCTACCGATGACAAAGGGAACAACGTATGTTGTTATGCGGTTTGACCGATAAAGATCTTCGTAGAATGTGTGGGAGCCAATATGAGAATCCAGGTTCCGCTTTTGGTTATTGACCGGAGACGTGTCTCGGTCATGTCTACATAGTTCTCGAACCCGTAGGGTCCGCACGCTTAACGTTCGGTGACGATCGGTATTATGAGTTTATGTGATTTGATGTACCGAAGGTAGTTCGGAGTCCTGGATGAGATCGGGGAGATGACGAGGAGTCTCGAAATGGTCGAGACGTAAAGATCGATATATTGTACGACTATATTCGGACATCGGAAAGGTTCCAAGTGATTCGGGTATTTTTCGGAGTACCGGGGAGTTACGGGAATATGGGGAAGAAGTATTGGGCCTTAATGGGCCTTAGTGGGAAAGGAGAGGCAGCAGCCAGGAGGTGGCGCGCGCCCCTCCCAATCCGAGTCCGAATTGGACAAGGGGTTTGGGGCGCGGCCCCCCTCTCCCTTCCTTCTCCCCTCCCCTCCTTTCCCCCCTTCTCCTAGTTGGACTAGGAAAGGAGGAAACCTACTCCTACTAGGAGTAGGAATCCTACACCCTTGGCGCGCCCCTCCTAGGGCCGGCCTCCTCCTCCCTTGCTCCTTTATATACGGGGGTGGGGGGCACCCCAAGACACACAAGTTGATCTGTTGATCTATTCCAGCCGTGTGCGGTGCCCCCCTCCACCATATTCCACCTCGGTCATATCGTAGCGGTGCTTAGGCGAAACCCTGCGTCGGTAGCAACATCATCACCGTCATCACGCCGTCGTGCTGACGGAACTCTCCCGTGAAGCTCTGCTGGATCGGAGTTCGCGGGACGTCATCGAGCTGAACGTGTGCTGAACTCGGAGGTGCCGTACGTTCGGTACTTGGATCGGTCAGATCGTGAAGACGTACGACTACATCAACCGCGTTGTGCTAACGCTTTCGCTTTCGGTCTACGAGGGTACGTGGACACACTCTCCCATCTCGTTGCTATGCATCACCATGATCCTATGTGTGTGTAGGAATTTTTTTAAAATTACTATGTTCCCCAACATGTGGCATCTAACATTTAGCAGCTCTGGTAGATTCCTAAAAAAAACAACCTTTAGAACTCGCTACATTGCCCTTTACATTTTTAAGGCTCTAAAGCTAGTGTGCAAAGTGAGTTTCCCTAAAAACTACAACATTGATAATTGTCTCTCTTCTATTCCTCCAATGTGTGCACTCGTGCGTGCATATACACTTTAATTGCAAAAAATACACTTTAATTAATGTTAAATTTCACAAAAATATGGACCAAGCATTTCACATCAACTTTACACACTTCAATACAGTTCAAAACTATAATTTTAAATTTTAAATTCAAATTTAAACATAGCATAGGTTTGATACACATGAACGACTGTGATCCAAAACCAAAGTTCTACCAAAAGCAAATCATGCACGATCTATCAAATGTCGTTGGATTCACTTGGTCCTCCCCGACTATGCATCTCCCCCTCCCTCGAAGTGTGCACCGCTCCCTTCTCCGAAGTTTGTGCCACCGGTCAACATGGTGCTCGTGTCTTTGCTGTGAATACATATGGGTTACCGAAATCTTCATTTTGATGGATGTGTTAAAACAAATATGATTCTTTGGTTTCTCGCGTTTGCTATACGTTTTTCGTCTATATTTTTCTGTACCTTTTAATCTACAGAATCAACATATACGTTCCTTGAGGTCGAGTGTTTTTCCTCTATTCCCCTGTCCTCAAGCTCTAGTGTCTTTTTTGTTTTTTGCTTTTTTCTTCTCTTTAATTTTTTTCTTGGTCTTTTTTACCATGCTTTGTGGTTTTTGGTCTAGTTTCCCTTATAAACCCGGTCACTATGTCTTTTCTATCATAATGAAATTGACAAACCTCAACCCTTGCTCTATTAAAAAAAATCTACAGAGTCAACATGTCCAATAAATCCCATTTTTTTATAACTTCAGAGATGAGCTACAACTTTAGTGAAGATACTGTCTTTTTTGTCTTGTAATTAAATTGGTCTAACTTCAGTTCAAGTCAGACAAGACAACATATGCATAAGATGCCTTAGATATTTCATCCTATACAATCCTATATATGTTTTTATCTTGAGAAAAGCTCATTAAGATGGCCAAGAGCTAAGCTCAACTCTGACTATGAAATATGTCAGTCTTTTAGGATAAGTATTTCGGAAAATACATATCTTCTAAACCAGCATTCAAAAAATTCTGTGGTTTTGTGGTTCATGATATAGCTCATCGAAACCACTGCAACAGACATGCTACCCAATATGTCTGCGCGCACAACACTATGTTTAATAGCACTCCGCGTTGCTATCAAATAATGATACACGATAATAGCTCTCTGAATTTACATCAAACAATGATACACGACAATAGCACTCTGAATTGCTATTAAACATCTATAATAACTCTGTACATTGTTTCACAAGATCATGTAATCTGGCAGAAATCCAGAGATAATAAAATCTGGTGGCAACAATTAAATTTCAGCTGACAAAAAAAATTAAATTTCAGCATTATTGTAACAGATCCATACATTGTACACAGATCCTTTGTAATCATCTGCATCTAAAATTTTACCACTACACTATACATTCGAATAGAACAACATCATGCCCTTCTGCCGCCCCCACCTAGCATATGCACACAAGCATCCACGAACTTGATCTTCCCACAGCATCAGGCTCACAGCCAGCTTCTTGTACATGGTTAGGAGTCATAGTTTTCATGCGCAATAGTGCTTTCCAGTCCAGACTTCAGAGGTCGGCAGCCCCATCCTGAGGGTCTTGTTCTGCTTGGCCTGCTTCATCGTCATGATCCTCACTGCATCATGAGAGAATAACGCCATCGAGAAGCAATGTACTGATAACGCTTTGGCAGCCTCATGTTAGTGGCTCATGCGGAGGCTTGACGTGTCAGCGCCAGAGTTTCGCATTGATGCGCAAGCACACTAATGGTTCCCCGCTGGCTTCTAGCACCGGAGCAGGGGCTCTGAAGGGTATGGTGGATACCAAAGTGTGATTCGCATCGATGTGGAGCGGCAGCAGCCAGTTCGCCGCTGAGACATGGGCGTCCACCTGACGGCCATGACGGTGGTTTAAGGTGGGAGGACATCACATCAATATGCTAGTGCCTTTTGGCCCTGGTGTGGAGTACTGGCGGAGGCGACTATTGAACGATCCACCTTCAAGATACTAATTGGAACACTGCTTCATGTCCAGAGTGAAAACTCTTGTTCCTACCTTTGTTGGTTGGGCACAGCAGTGACGAATTTGTGTCATTGCCTTGTTGAAGACGTTGTCTACTACTCTTTGGTCGGACGTGATGACGATGATACAATGGCGTTTATTCCTTCTTGAAGGCGTTGTTGCGGAAGAAGTTGACTTAGTCGTAGGTGTTTCTTTCATATCTTGTAATGGTTCAGGCAATGGTTGCCTTTAGTCTCTACTCTGCTCAATATCTAATAAATTGATTGTATGCATCGCTCGATGCAGAGGTCAGGGGCTATCCTCCTTTTTCAAAAATAAATAAATTTGGTGGCTCATATTTATTTAAATTATTTTCACCTGTTCAAATCTGAAATGATTAACCATGCAGCAGCACTAGAAATCTGCATGTCGACCTATTATTTATCCTTGCTCTGCTTGCCCAAATCTATGATGAAACAATTACCTTTTTTATGACCGAAAAATGATTACTAACTTCCTCCTCATTACACACTTCTATTGTATCACATTCTTTCCTATAAACAAGTAAAAAGGAACAAATCAAAGAAAACAGCACTACTACGGCACTCTACACAAAGGCATCAATGTAATGGTACAATGCAATTTCCCTTTCCTTCCCAATGTTTTGTACGATAATGCGCTGCAATGTTGATCATCAACACGGCGAGACACCGATGAGAATCACGCGGAGCTCCACTGGCTGGCCTTCTCGAAGCCGTTGTGTCCGTAGTAATAGTCCTGCATGGCCTGCTGGATCTGGGCACGAGAGTTCATGACGAAGAGCCCCTGCTGCACCACTGGCTCGTTCAACGGCTGCCCTGCTGCCAGCACGAACCGTAGTTGCGCACCAGACCGGTTCCACACGCTGAGCCCGTCACCGGCGCCAAGCACGAGGCAATGGTGCGCACTCGCCGGCGCAACGCCCTCCCTGCCAAATACACCCTCCCCCTCAATGATGTACACGAAAGCGTTCCAACCCTCGGGGATCGGCTGGTGGAGCTGCGACCCTGGTTGCATTGTGAAGGCCATGTACATGGTTGGTGTCCGTGCGTAGACTGGTGACCGCACCCCGAAGGCCTCCCCTGCGATGATCCGCACCTTCACACCATGCTTCTCGGCCTGGCTGATGTCCTTGCTCTTGAGCTCCTGGTACCGTGGCTCGATCCTAGCATTGTTCGAGCAATTAGTGTCAAGTGATTGGTCATTGTAATGCAAAGAAGTTGATTTCCTATTATTCATATGATCTTTTTTTAGATAGTAGATTTCATATACAAACAATCGTTGATATGATACATACATCTTGTCCTTGGAGGCGAGGTTGATCCAGAGCTGCAGGCCCTTCTGCACGCCGTTGGATGCCGGCATCTCCGAGTGCACGATGCCGCGGCCAGCCGTCATCCACTGGTCAGGAACAGAGCATTCAGATCGCAATGTTAGTTCAAGTCAAGATAGAATGAATGGCCCAAGTGCATGTGATGGTTTGTCTGAACAAATTGGATGGGTAGGTCGTACCTGCACATCTCCTGTCCTGATGGTGCCCTTGTGCCCTGTGAAGTCCTGGTGGGTGAAGGCCCCCTGCATGCATCGTCAGAACGCGGAAGACAGAACAGCATTTCAGCAAACACCTTGCAGGCAACACGATGGAGCAGAAAAAGATGGAAGAAGCGGAGCACGCGTCCGTACGTGGAGCATGTAGGTGACGGTCTCGAAGCCCCGGTGCGGGTGGTCGGGGAAGCCGCCGGGCTTGGAGACGGAGAACTCGTCGAGCAGGAGGAACGGGTCCAGGTTCCGGAGCTCGTGCCTGCAGCAGCATCAAGAAGAGACAGACTGAGGTCAACGACAGCTTCCCATAATGAGAAATTCAGAATTCATCGCGATTGGTGTCTTACCCGCCGATGCTCCGGCGGACGGTGGCGCCGTCCCCCTCGGCTTGGGATAGCGACATCACCTTCTTCACCACCTTCCTTGGATTCTCGAACGACGATGAAGAAGACATGGTCGCTGGTGGGAACAAGAAGACGGCCGTCACAACAAGAATCACAATTAGGAGTAGCAGGAAGAGGAGAGGTTTGGTCTTGGCACTACTTCTAGAGCTTGTCTTTCTGGTGAGGCGCGCGAGTGCCATAT
The DNA here is from genome assembly GCF_018294505.1 of Triticum aestivum. Taxonomy (NCBI): domain Eukaryota; kingdom Viridiplantae; phylum Streptophyta; class Magnoliopsida; order Poales; family Poaceae; genus Triticum; species Triticum aestivum. The sequence goes on from NC_057808.1 coordinate 551,804,872, forward strand.
GAATAGGGGAAGAAGAGGAAGATGAGAAGAGGGGGAGGTGCTGCCTCAGCATCTTTGGTTCGTCGGCGCTGGGTGAGGGGAGGTGAGGTGAGGTGCTGGATCATGGTGGATGTGGGCGGTATATAAATGGCGAGCGGGATGATGGTCGTTGACGAGGCTGCTGCGCGCGCGCGGCTGCTTTCTTTCTTTCTTTCTTTCTTATAAAATTCTTTTTCAAAGGGGCGGCGGCAGCTTCGGCTTCCGGAGCAGGTAGGGTGGACGCGGGCGACGACGACGTGCTGCCGTGCGGCGGTCGTCGCTCGTCACCACGCCGCAGCCCCACGATAATTTATATGGCTATCCAACAAATCCACATTTGTTGCAAATAAAAGGTTAACAATTGGTCGCAACTCCGAAAGCATGAAAAGAAAACCAACATATGGAACAACATTATGTCAAAAAGAAAAAAACATGTGGAACAACATAGACAAACGACGAAATACACATATGCCACATATATTCAATCCATACAACATCGATGTCTAGAATCTCCATCAAAGGCATTAATCAAGTGTATGTTCATCGCATTATGCAACTAGTTTGGGGCAGGCACACCATTATGTGCATTAACAGCGTCGTGAGGCCTTGTTTTGCAAATGATCTGGGCCTCCGGCAAGGTGATCCATCTCCCCCTTATGTTTAACTGTAAGTTGGATGCTGAGATGGCCGGCGTCACTATCATTTTGATTAAGAATGATCTTCATATTGCTAACCTCGGGGGTAAAGTTGTATCAATCAGTGCTTGACCGCCGAGCTTTTGCACATGTTCACCATGGGCTTTTATCTCTCCTAGAGGGCAATCATGCGGGGTTTGACAAGCACCGTAGTGCCAATAGGAATTCTGATGATAAGAGAAAGAAGTATAGGTTGGTTAAGTAGAAGCACATGTGCAAGCCCAAAAATCCTTGGGAACTGGTCATTATCTACACTTCCATCAGGAATAAATACCTCAATGCTAACTCTAGAGGGGGCTCATGATTTCTGCAAAGCAACTGTTAAGGTTAGAGACGAATTTAGATCCCACGTCAAATTTTGTGTCGGCAATGGTGTCGCCACTCGGTTCCAACTAGACTGGTGGCATGGGGATGGCCCCCTTAATATGCTCTACCCTGACCTTATGCGAATCCAGAGATTACCATTTATGAGCTTTGTGCAAATAACTGGGACCTTGCTTTTCCGCTGCTCGCTTTCACCACAAGAATTAGTTAAGTGGTAATCCCTTACTACCCTTTTCCCTTCTTCCTCGGTCGAAAATGACCGCCTACTTTGGCCCCACTCATCCTCTCATAAATTCTGCATTAAAGCTCTATATCTCAGACTTGTCCAGGGCAGGCTTACTCGTAAACTTTTAGGGGTTTGGTTGGCTCATATAACACCTAAGATAAAAAAATGTGGCAAGCCGTCTCGAGTGATCATATTTTGAAATGTAATGGCATGCTAGGTGTGGCATGTTCTCTTTGGGGAGAGAATGGAGACATGGGTATTCTGCCTAGATGTGTCTTGGGAACATTCTTTTGGAGTAGTGTTCAGTCGTGGCTGAATGTGCGATGGAACCCCATATTATTTTGCTCAACTCTTTCCACTTCTTGCTAATGTCTCTTGAATAATTTATCTTGTCTTATGAATGGTATTTGCCACACAATCTGGGTCTCTTTGGACCACCCATAACAAATTTAACATTGAACATGTTGCCCTAACCATCCATTTGATTGCATGTTTAAAATGGTGGCCTTTTTATAGTAGTCGAAACTGCTTGTTAAAGCCAAGGACGCTGATGGAATAACCCTAGTGATCGCCATGATTCACTCTACTGCCAATAGCCTCCTCCCTTCTGATCCATCTTAGCTATTGTTTCTCGGTCTTGGAGGTTGCCATACAGACCATATCTCCATTTAGCTTTTTGTCAGTGTTATTGCAAGTCTCTCATTTTGACTTTGGGCTTTTGTTATCTGATGCCTTAATGTGTTTTCTGGCTGACTCTGCCATGTGCGGCTTTATTTTATAAAGTCTGAGCTATAAGCTTTTTCTCTAAAAGAAATAATAAATGCAACATGTCTCATCTTTAGACAACAAACACCTCACATCCTTGCAACATGTTCAAACACTCAAGGCAACATAAGAACTTCACTATTTGAGAAAAGCAACCTTTATCGATTCAGGCTCGATGAAAACGAATCTGACTCGCCAAAGATCCATGAGGAGTTGATTCAAATGACCTGAACCAATTCTCCATAGTCCCATCATGTCCCTAGAGCTCGATGGTGCTACAAACTCAAGCTCCAACCACATGTCGTGGTTTCTTTCTTCATGTCACATTACTCTCTCGCCGTCCAGGCCATGCATGACTTGCCCATCCTAACACAATGTGTCATCCTTCTATACCCACTCCTCATTTGTTATCTCTGCAGCTACCACCGCTCGCCGGAGTCATGGGCCCTTGGTATACACCCCTTCCCTTATAAACTTGGAGGGTAGGAGAAGAGAAACATTGTCGTAGCACCCCAACATGTGTGCATGTTCTTCGGGGAGAGAAAAATAGATAACGTAGGAGAGAGTAGTAGTTGGGCCGATTGGGAGAGAAAAATGGAAGACCTAGCCTCTCCGGAGAGATGCATTGCTCTCTAGTCTGTCTGAGCAAGCCGGGGAGAAAGATGGGGAGTTGTATGCAAGCAAAGAGAAGCAGTCACTGTTGGGGAACGTAGTAATTTCAAAAAATTCCTACGCACACGCAAGATCATGGTGATGCATAGCAACGAGAGAGGAGAGTGTTGTCCACGTACCCTCGTAGACCGTAAGCGGAAGCGTTATGAGAACGCGGTTGATGTAGTCGTACGTCTTCACGATCCGACCGATCCAAGTACCGAACGCACGGCACCTCCGAGTTCAGCACACGTTCAGCTCGATGACGTCCCACGAACTCCGATCCAGCAGAGCTTCGCGGGAGAGTTTCGTCAGCACGACGCCGTGATGACGGTGATGATGTTGCTACCGACGCAGGGCTTCGCCTAAGCACCGCTACGATATTATCGAGGTGGATTATGGTGGAGGGGGGCACCGCACACGGCTTGGAACAATCAACTTGTGTGTCTTGGGGTGCCCCCTGCCCCCGTATATAAAGGAGGGAGGGGAGGCCGGCAGGCCTCTCTAGGCGCGTCAAAGGGAGGAGGAATCCTCCTCCTAGTAGGACTAGGAGGAGGGGAAAGGAAGGAGAGGGGGAGGAGAAGGAAAGAGTGGGCGCAGCCCCTCCCGTAGTCCAATTCGGACTAGGCCCATGTGGGGCGCGCGGCCAGCCCTCGTGGCTTCTCCTCTTTTTCCCCTAAAGCCCACTAAGGCGCATATGTACTCCCGTATTCCCGTAACTCCCCCGGTACTCCAAAAAATACCCGGATCACTCGGAACCTTTCTGATGTCCGAATATAGTCGTCCAATATATCGATCTTTACGTCTCGACCATTTCGAGACTCCTCGTCATGTCCCCGATCTCATCCGGGACTCCGAACTACCTTCGGTACATCAAAACACATAAACTCATAATACCAATCGTCACCGAACGTTAAGCGTGCGGACCCTACGGGTTTGAGAACTATGTAGACATGACCGAGACATGTTTCCGGTCAATAACCAATGGCGGAACCTGGATGCTCATATTGGCTCCCACATATTCTACGAAGATCTTTATCGGTCAAACCGCATAACAACATACGTTGTTCCCTTTGTCATCGGTATGTTACTTGCCCGAGATTCGATCGTCGGTATCTCAATACCTAGTTCAATCTCGTTACCGGCAAATCTCTTTACTCATTCTGTAATGCATCATCCCGCAACTAACTCATTAGTTACATTGCTTGCAAGGCTTATAGTGATGTGCATTACCGAGAGGGCCCAGAGATACCTCTCCGACAATTCGAGTGACAAATCCTAATTTCGATCTATGCCAACTCAACAAGTACCATCGGAGACACCTGTAGAGCACCTTTATAATCACCCAGTTACGTTGTGACGTTTCGTAGCACAAAAAGTGTTCCTCCAGTATTGGGGAGTTGCATAATCTCATAGTCATAGGAACATGTATAAGTCATGAAGAAAGCAATAGCAACATACTAAACGATCAAGTGCTAAGCTAACGGAATGGGTCAAGTCAATCACATCATTCTCCTAATGATGTGATCCCATTTATTAAATGACAACTCATGTTTATGGCTAGGAAACCTAACCATCTTTGATCAACGAGCTAGTCAAGTAGAGGTATACTAGTGACACTCTGTTTGTCTATGTATTCACACATGTATTATGTTTCCGGTTAATACAATTCTAGCATGAATAATAAACATTTATTATAAAATAAGGAAATAAATAATAACTTTATTATTGTCTCTAGGGCATATTTCCTTCAGTCACATGCGAGACTTGGAGGAGCCAACAAGTTGCCGGCCGTGGATGTATGGACGGCACGTGTGGCGTCTATAATTTAGAGCAACTCTAGTAGATTTCTAATAAGACAACCTTTAAAACTGGTTACATCTTTCTTTTTTTGAAATAAACTTCACACTTTACTAATTAGATATAAGAGTTACATCGTCAATAAGAAAAGATACAATATCATCCATGGGCTCCTCACACCAGTCCCTAGTCTCAGAAAATTTCGCTAGCCTAGCAAGTTCATGTGCAACCTTATTTGCTTCCCTATTACAATGTTCGAACCTAGTAACAAAAAAATCACATGCCATAAAATAGGAATCGTCGAACACTGCCGCTGCCGCTCCCGCCGATGGTCCTCCATTTTTCATTGTGTCAATCACTTCCATATTATCAGAGTTGACAATAAGGCGATTGCAACCCGCCTTCTGTGCAAGGATTAAGCCAAACCTTAGAGGTAGTGCTTCTGCTCTTAATACATCGGCACACAATTCAATCCTCCAATTTCCGCCAACAATGAACCTTCCTTTGTCATCTCTGAGGTCAGCCCCTGCCGTGTCCCTAAGCAGATCGTGATCAAAGGAAACATCAACATTTAGTTTCACAAAACACATAGGAGGTCTGCTCCATCCCCTTGTTTTACTGGTTGCCTTAGGGCGGTGTGCATTAACATAGTTCGCCGTTATAGCACGAGCCCCCATCGAAGTTTGATGTGCATCTTGAGACTTTGTTTCATGAACCAGTTTACGTCATCCCACCATAGATACCAAGTCTCGCATTGTCCTTTACATTTAGAGCAGCTCTAGTAGATTCCTAAAAAGAGGCATGGTCAGCAAAGTGAGTTTCCCTAAAAACTTCAACATTTATAATTGTCTCTCTTCTATTCCTCCTGTGTGTGTGCGCGCGCGCGTGCGCATATACACTTTAATTGATGTTAAATTTAGCATAAATATGGACTAAATGTTTCATTCAACTTTACACACTTCAATACATTTCAAGTCTATAATTTCACATTTAAACATGGCATAGGTTTCATATGCAAGAATGATCGTCATCCAAAACCGAAGTTCTACCAACAGAAAATCATGGGTTATCTATCAAATGTCGTTGGCTTCACTTGGTCCTCCCTGACTGTGCCTCTCCCCCTCTTTTGAAGTGTGCACCACTCCCTCCTCCGAAGTTTGTGCCACCGGTCAACATGGTGCTCGTGTCTTTACCGTGAATACATATGGGTTATTTGAAATCTTCAGTTTGATGGACGTGTTAAAAAAATGTGATTGTTTGGTTTCTCTGGTTCGCTATGCATTTTTTAAATGTTTTTTTGTATCTTTTAATCTACAGAATCAACATATGATGTTCCTTGAGGTCGTGTGTGTTTCCTCTAGTCCCCTATACCCAAGCTCTAGTGTCTTTTTTTTTCTGTTTTAGCTTTTTTTGTCTTTGATTTTTCTTGGTCTTTTTTACCAGGCTTTGTGGTTTTTGGTCTAGTTTTCCTTATAAATCGGGTCACTATGTTCTTTTATCTATCTTAATAAAATCGACAGACCTCAACCCTTGCACTGTTTAAAAATCCACAGAATCGGCGTGTCCAATAAATCCATTTTTCTAAAACTTTATAAATGAGCTACAACTTTAGCGAAGATACCATATTTTTTGTCTTGTAATTAAATTGGTCTAATTTCCGTTCAAGTCAGACAACACAATATGTGCATAAGATGACTAGATGATCCTATACAATCCTATAGATGTTTTTATCTTGAGAAAACCTCATTAAGATGGCCAAGAGCTAAGCTCAACTTTGGCTATGAAATATGCCAGCCTTTTAGGACAGGTAATTCGGAAAATACATATCTTCTAAACCATCATGATAAAAATTCTGAAACATGCACAAGCAGCCCAGCCTCAAAGATAGCTAGGACTTTGTATATATCAAAACCACTGCAACAGACAGTCAGACATGCTACCCAATCTGTCCGCACGCACCACACTAAGTTTAATAGCACCCTGAATTCCCATCAAACAATGATACATGGTAATAGCACTCTGAAATTCCATCAAACAATGATACACGACAATAGCACTCTGAATTGCTATCAAACATCTGTAATAACTCTGTACATTGTTTCACAAGATCATGTAATCTGGCAAAAATCCAGAGATAATAAAATCTGGTGGCAACAATTGAATTTCAGCTGACAAAAACAATTAAATTTCAGCATTAATGTAACAGATCCATACATTGTACACAGATCCTTTGTAACCATCTGCGTCTACAATTTCATCACTAGACTATACATTGGAATAGAACAACATCATGTCCTTGTGCCGCCCCCACCTAGCATATGCACACAAGCATCCGCGAACTTGATATTCCCACAGCATCAGGGTCACAGCCAGCCTCCAACATCCACATTGTACAAGGTTAGGAGTCATAGTTTTTATGTGCAACAGTGCTTTCCAATCCAGACTTCAGAGTTCGGCAGCCTCATGTTAAGGATCTTGTTCTGCTCTGCTTCATCCTCATGATCATCGCTGCATCATGAAAGAATAATGCCGTCAATAAGCAATGGACTGATAAGATCAAACAAAGGGTTGGTGGTTCATATTTATTTAAATTATTTTCACCTGTTCAAATCTATGATGAAACAGTTTGCCTTTTTATGACCAAACAACCATTACTAACTTCCTCCTCATTACACACTTTTATTGCATCTTATTCTTTCCTATAAACAAAGTAAAAGAACAATTCAAAGAAAAACAAGACTACTACTACACTCTACACAGAAGTATATCAATAAAATGGTACAATGCAATTTCCCTTTCCTCCCCAATGTTTCGCACAACGGTGCACTGCGACGTTGATCATCATCACGGCGAGACACCGATGAGAATCAGGCGGAGCTCCACTGGCTGGCCTTCTCGAAGCCGTTGCGGCCGTAGTAGTAATCCTCCATGGCCTGCTGGATCTGGGCCCGCGAGTTCATGACGAAGGGCCCCTGCTGCACCACTGGCTCGTTCAGCGGCTGCCCCGCCGCCAGCGCGAACCGCAGCGGTGCGCCTGACCGATTCCACACGCTGAGCCCGTCCCCCGCGCCAAGCACAAGGCAGTGGTGCGCGCTCGCCGGCACTGCATTCTCCTTGCCGAACACGCCCTCCCCCTCGATGATGTACACGAAGGCGTTCCAGCCCTCTGGGATTGGCAGGTGGAGCTGCGAACCTGGTTGCATTGTGAAGTCCATGTACATGGTCGGCGTCCGTGTGTAGACCGGCGACCGCACCCCAAAGGCTTCCCCCGCAATGATCCGCACCGCCACGCCGTCCTTCTCGGCCTGGCTGATGTCCTTGCTCTCAATCTCCTGGTACCGCGGCTCGATCCTGGCATCGATGAATGGGCATTTGCATAAGCAGAATTAGTGTGCGAGTGGTTGATCATTGTCATGTAAAGAAGTTGAGTTCATATGCAAATAACCATTGTCATGATACATACATCTTGTCTTTGGAGGCGAGGTTGATCCAGAGCTGCAGGCCCTTCTGCACTCCGTCGGCCGCCGGCATCTCCGAGTGCACGATGCCGCGCCCCGCCGTCATCCACTGTTGAGGAACAGAGCATTCAGATCCATGTTAGTTCTCAAGTAAAAATAAAATGGTTCAAGTGGTTTATCTGAACAATTGGGTGAGTAGATCGGACCTGCACATCTCCTGTCCTGATGGTGCCCTTGCGGCCAGAGAAATCCTGGTGGGTGAAGGCCCCCTGCATCGTCAGAAACGCAGAAGACAGAATATCATTTCAGCGAACACCTTGAAGGCAACACGATGGAAGAAGCTCAGAGCATGCGTTCGTACGTCTAGCATGTAGGTGACGGTCTCGAAGCCCCGGTGGGGGTGGTCGGGGAAGCCGGCGGGCTTGGAGACAGAGAACTCGTCGAGCAGGAGGAACGGGTCCAGGTTCGGGAGCTCGCAACTGAAGGAGCAAGAAGAAGAGACAAACAGAGGTCAACGCCATCGCCCCATGATGTGAAATTCAGAGTCGATTAATCGGGCGTGATTCAGATAGGGGTTGATGGTGTCTTACCCGCCGATGCTCCGGCGGACGGTGGCGCCGTCCCCCTCGGACTGGGACAAGGACAGCACCTTCTTCATCACCTTCCTCGGATTCTCGAACGTCACGGGCGTGGAAGACGAAGACATGATCGCTGGTGGGAACAAGAGGACTAGGAACAGAAGAGGCCTGTTGTTGGCGCTACCTGTAGAGCTTGAGCTTGTCTTTCTGGACGCGAGATGAACACAGTGGCTATTCTGCCTGGTGAGGCGCGCGAGCGCCGTATAAATAGGGGGGAGAAGAAGAAGAGGAGGAGAAGAGGGGGAGGTTCTTCTGCCTCAGCATCGTCGTCGCCATGACCTATGAGGTGCTGGATCATGGTGGATGCGGGTTGTAAATAAATGGCGCCGGGATGACCTCCTCCTCCTCCTCCTCCGGGTGGGCGTTGAAGTAACAGGTGGAGCGTGCGGTCAGCGCAGCGCGGCTGCTTCTTTTTTCTTTTCTTTTGCTGCTTGCGGTGGGTGGCGCTGGTGCGTGCCCGACGACGTGCTGGCGTGAGGCGGTCGTCACCTCCGCCGCCGACCCCAACAAATTATGATGGCTATGCAACAAATCTTCTTTTTTTTTTTTTGCGAAAGGCTATGCAACAAATCTACCCTCAAAAAAGGTTAAAACTATCCTAAAAAAAGTTTAAAACTTGGTCGCACCCACCCCACGCTGCATGAAAACTAAAGCAACACAGAACAAAATTATTGCAACATACTAAAATCATTGCACTACGTCTTTCATCTCGATCCTGGATCATGACATACTGGATCATGGCTTGGTCTATTTTGCGGGATAAAGGGGCAAAACAAAAGGATGCTGGAGATGGGTATAAAGCTACTAGAGCAAGCAGCAAGTGAAGTTTACAAAGCATCTCAAGGGTGGAGATATAATGTGCCAAGGCTGGGATGGTGGTAAGGCCCCCCGCCAAACGATAGCTGTTGGTTGCGTTGTGTCTCTGCTACAGTTTCTTAGTAGCAGTGTTCGGTTTGTTGTCTTTTGTTTCTTTTGAGCTGTTCCTGTCGCCTTGTCTAAACTTGTAATGGTTTGTTTCTCTCTTTGTTGGATATTTGCCATGCTGGTGACATTTCTCGGAGACTCCCAAGAATGCACCTCGATGATGTTGCTTTATCTTGTCTGTAGTTCGTGTAGCAGTAGTAGAGTAGGTTTAACTGGTTCTTGTAGCTCGTTCAGTGGTTTTGCTTAATGGAAATCGGAGGGGGGACCATTCTTTGCTTTAATGAAAAAACGTCTCTCATTTCTACGTACCCAACAAACACCCCCCCTTAATTGCAGGGCCGTCCCATAGGCCAGGCAAAAGGGGGCGACCGCCCCGGGCACCAAGAGGGGAGGGCCCCAACTAAAACTTATATTAGTACACTATATAGAAGTATACATTACACCTAAAAGATTATTAAATGGATAAAATAGAACCTCAATTTGCAGCAGCAGAAGTTCACACCACATACTAGTAAGTTATACCATGCATAGGCAAACCAATCCGGCTGGCAAATTTGAGTTATAATACTGACAGATTGTTTGGCCAGAATGGATCCGCGACAATAGGCATGGTCCTTCGGGATACTAAAGGGAAGATCATATTTACCGCTTGTCGTCATCTTTTATCATGCCATGATGCGCTTGAAACAGAACTAAATGCTCTTTCTGAAGGAATTTCCCTTGCTATGCAATGGAGCAATTTTCACTTCATGTGGAATCTGATTGTATGGAAGCCATAAATATGGTGAAAAGTGAGAAGACGGATAGATCAAGATATGCATTCTTAGCTCGAGAGATCAAATTGCAGCTGTTAGAAAGAGAAGCTTGTATTACTCATGTTCGACGCTCAGAACTCTGTAACCCACTTTATGGCTAGTTATGCTAGATCGTTTAGTCGAACAGCTGTATGGCTTGGCAATGGGCATGTGGGTGTTGCACAGCTATGTGACAATGACTGTAACAACTTAAATTAGCAATTCAAGTTTTTTCCCGCAAAAAAGAAAAATACACTAGTCTCTCTTTACGATGTATGTCTTAGTATCATAATGAAAATTATGAAAACTAGACTTAAGTGTTCAAACGAATGCACAATTTTTAATTTGATAAACATGTAGGACATCTAATTTGCATCAAATCAAACCAAGTGAATCTGGACGATCATGTTAGGTAATTGAATCATACGTAAAAGTCCAATCTACAACATTTTTGGTTCTTCAATGATTCTATTACTGAACCCAACTTGCAAGTCACATTTTCTTTGCCCTAGAGTTTCCAAGAATATGACTATCTAATATACACTAGAAACCACTATTAATATATTTATTATTGTGCATATGATTTAGAAATCTCAACCATAATAATCAATAATATTAAAAGATATATGACCACACACATAGATATGCAAATGTCTATACACTACATCCTTTATGCAATAATAATAAAAATATTTGAAATATTGTTTTAACAATAAAGAAAAAGTGTTTGTACATCACAAAATTTTCATTTTGTAGAATGAAACATTTCAATGATATACATTACAACTGTATAGCAATGAATAATATAACTAATATTTGGAAACATTCTTATGTGGCTAAGTAATAGAAAAAAATATTTTAATTATAACTGTAATATGGTACACTTTGTTTAAAATAAGTATAGAAGTTTAGTATATAAAACAATTGTTATATCGTCCATCCTTGCTCTCCTCTCACTCATCTCATGCCCAGTTGTACTGAGCATTGACTAGACTTGGCTGCTATTTCAACTAGGACAACCACACTCAACCGTAGCACAAAAGTTTGTAACACTGGATCTGTAACTAACAGAGGTAAACATCTCTGGTCATGGCACTACCGTCATAGTAAAAAAGGTGACAAAGTCTGCAGCCTGTGTTACAAGTACAGATACTCTATTCCCACCTAAAATTATCCACCTTTTTTCGTAAATACACATTAGAAAATAAAAATAAACACAAGAGGAGAACACACATGAGAAGATAACAAGTAATGAAACCAAGACAACGGTACCGCGCTAATGGAATTTTCAACCTAAGGGCATTAGAAATAAGATTTGTCAGAATGTTCTAACAAACTCTAATCAACAAAGGTAATTTAGTCACAAATAAAATTTGTCAGTAGCTTCTAAATAATGTAGGGGCATATAAACAGCAAGAATGTATTTTATCTTTAATGCTATTGATACTTAGTTAGGAATCATCCTTTCAAATTTTATTTCCATAGTATTAGAAATATAATTCTCCAACTATGGACAGAGAAACAGCATTAAGCAATCATAAGAAAATCAAATGACAACCTAGTGGTTAATTTACCAATGTAGAATATATAGACAAACAAGGAGAAAAGAGACCAATTCACCACATGTTTGTACATTATTTTATTATGTTCACTGCAATCAATTCCCAACATGAAAAATATTTCAAATAAGTCCAGACCGACAACCTTACCCAAGGAATTATTTCCTGCAGCCGGCATATTAATAAGAAGATATTCTAAAATATCAATAAAAGAACATTGCTAATGCGAAGCAATAGGAGGCAAAACAGTAAATGAATTAGCCATAAGATTTTCTAAAACAAAAAGGAAATCAAGAGACTCCAGCGAACCCAATGAGTAAACCAACACAATAATCAAATCAACTAACCACATAGGTTTAGTCATGAAACCAAGAACATACATCTTCCAGATCACTTATATATATAGTTAAGGTGAGATGATCCAAGAAGAGAAAGAAGAGGCAAAATTGCATATTTCAGAGCGAGGGAAGCCACCAAATAGACTGACCTTGAGATTAAAACATCATGTTTGCTAAATAAGATAGCCTACAGCAAATCTTCCAACAAACCTTATATAAACAAGCATCACACTACGCAGGGGCTATTCGCAGGGCTCGCAAGTTATAATTCTACTGGAAACAACAAGGGTATACCTAAGGAAACCAATTGGAACAGATTACTGCTTTTCCGGTAGAGCCCCTATTAGCTGGCGATGCATGCATGTTTCCTGGCCCATCTGCTTGCACGCAAGCCCATGCATATTATTGCAAAAGAAAGGGTGCACCATGGTCTCACCAAGCAAGAATAGGGAGCAAGGCTTGGGACAAAGTAAAGAAGGACGCATTTTTCAGAGGTTAACAGAGCATGCACCAACAAACAATGAAGTACAACAATGAAAACACATCTAACCTTGCGAGAGAACCAAGCAGACGTCAGGAAACCTGGCCAACAAGGGAAGGAAGCAAGGAAGAACATGTGAGCTCAGAGGCATTTTATCGAACAAGAGAGGGGCAAGAAAGACCTTACCTCCCAAGCAGAGGCCGAGCGGCAAACAACGATCTGTATGACCATGCATTAAAAAGACGAAGAGAAGTGAGAACATGGAAACGTAAGAGCAGGAGGAAAGAGGAAGGAAAATCGGCGCAAGCATGTAGAAGGTACAAGGACGACGACATTGGGACAGAGAAGAAGAACTCGAACCTCAACCGTACGCGAAAGGCAAAGGAAGCAGAGCCATGACGGAGATCGAACAAAAGATCGATGTGCGCTGGAAGGAGACGGGTCGAAGAGCCGCAGGCCGAGCGAGCGAGGCTGGAAGTGGGAGTGGGATTGAAAGGAGGGCGAGAAGGGAAGGACTGACCAGCTCGTCTTGTAAGATAAAGGGGCAAGGAGGAAGAAATAGTAACACTATTTTAGACACAGAGCAAGCCATGAGCCCACCATACCAATGTCGACACACACGCACCCAGACCCACAGGCAGCGGCACAAACATGGAAGGAGAGTAGAATCGTAGGTGACTGGAGGCCAGCCCGTCGCACAATACAGGACAACAAGGTAAAACAAACGAATCTCCACGCCAACCGTCCAGGCGGACCGTACGGTGTTAGAAGAGCAACCCACACAACCGCTATAAATACCAAAACAGTCCACACAGACACTCACCGACCCAGCTAACAGGTGGGAACCACCACACGCAGGGCCCATGCGTCGCGACGCGGTACATGTGGGCACACACACTACAAAAAAACACTTCCGTGATGATACGTGTTTGTTATAATAGGTCACGTTTTCTGTCATGCATGTACATCTCTGACGATTTTATGACAGAATCAAGATAGTCATACCTGTGCTGTCGTAAAAGTGATCCATGACAATACTTAAATTGTCATCACGGAAGTGTTCACTTTCATGACGATAAATGACGCGTCATGGAAGTGCTTTCGTCAAGGGTAACCGACACGTGGCTTCCACCATAATGGGTCGGCGTTAAGCTATCGAGTCCAGTTTTGGATCCGATAACCCGTTAACAGCAACGATCAATGGCGATTTTCCACGTGTAAAATTCTCATTGGCCGAAGGAACCACGTGTCAGCTCCGCATCTGGACAGATGTCATCTAGCCAATGGACGGGACGCGCCTATGATACGTCGACATGTGGCTCAGCCCAACAGTGCTCCATTTAGATCAAAAGGCCGACATGTTTGACTTGGTCAAAAGGTAGCGGGCCGGGCCACGAAAGCCTGTTAACGGCCTGTTCGCATATAGCCCATTTACAGCCCGCTAACTCGCGAATCATTCCATATGATTCCAGCCCGTTGTAACTTCCAGCTCAAGTATGGCACATGACGTCTTTCGGCCCATATGAGGCCCTTTGTAAATCGGGGCCCTTTAACGGCCCGTGGTGAAACTTGCCCATAATGAACAGTAAATCGCTTTATACCCATCGACGACCCATTATTCCGTTGGGCCGTTTCCAGCCCATGTTATCTTTCGGCCTTCTAAGGGCCCATTTATTCTTGGCCTCATTTCCAGCATACAATTACTTACAGTCTGTTACTGGCTTGTTCCACGGATGGGCCAAATTCAGCACGTGGTTACAGTCGGCCCGTTTATGGCTCGTTAATCTAGTGGGCCGTTTTCAGAGTGTCATCTAATACGACCCATTAACGAACCGTTATGCCTGTCGATAGAATTAAGCCCGTTATGCAGACCGGCCTATTAACGGCCCGTTATTGTCGGCTCATAAACAGATGATTCCCATTCTAGACCGTTTACGGCCCCCATTGCGGACCACTATTGGTCCACGAATAGTATGATCCATGTTTGAACAATCAATCATACGGCCTGTAGAAGGCCCACTAATTCTACGGCCCGTAGAAGACCCATGGATCATACGAACCTTAGGAGGCCCATGGTCACTACAGCAGGAAGCAAGACCATGGTTACAATGGTCCGCATGTTGCCCATGGTTATTGTGGCCTAGTTCTAAATAAAAAGGTTACCGTGTAAAATGAACTGCGTGACTACAAGCAAAAACATAATGTCACGCCCAATATGCGATACTATCCTAAAGAGACTCGAAGGTCCCACCAAGGATAGAACCGCATATTGGCACGCTTTTGCAAGGTGGATATCATTACATCAACATTACATAATATATGGGGATACATACAAGGCATACAAATGCTGCAAGAGTACATCAATACGTCATACATAAGAACAACATCCGACTACGGATAAAACACAAACAGAAGCTCAAACGACATCCACCCTGCTAGCCCAGGCTGCCGACCAGGATCCTATCCCTCGAACAAGAAGAAGCGGAACAAGAACTTCAAAACTATAAACATCGCTCTCGCGTCATGATCATCGCATAATCTGTACCTGCAACTGGTGTTCTAGTAATCTGTGAGCCACGAGGACTCAGCAATCCCATTACCATGGGTATCAAGACTAGCAAAGCTTAATGGGTAAGGAAGAGGTAAAGTGGTGAGGTTGCAGCAGCGGCTAAGCAAAGTATGGTGGCTAACTTACGAAACAAGAGCGAGAAGAGGAGCTTAACAAGCGGTCGTCAACTAGTAATGATCAAGAAGTGATCCTGAACTCCTACTTACGTCAAACATAACCCAAAAACCGTGTTCTCCTCTCGAACAACCCCGAAAAGAGACAATCACGGTTACGCACGCGGTTGGTGTATTTTAGAAGAGTTTACTTCAAGTTTACTACAACCGGATATTAACAAATTCCCATCTGCCACATAACCGCGGGCACGGCTCTCGAAAGTTTATACCCTGCAGTGGTGTCCCAACTTAGCCCATTATAAGCTCACGATCCGCGGAGACAATCCTCCATCGCGGGACACCCGATCAGACTCGGAATCCCGGTGCACAAGACATTTCGACAATGGTAAAACAAGTCCAGCAAGACCTCCCGGCGTGCCGACACCCTGATAATAGCCGCGCGTATCTCGTCTCAGGCCACGACCGGATGAACACTTCGTACGGCAACCGAAGACCCCGGAAGAAGGGGTGGCACCGCAAGTAGCTCTAGGTCGGACCAACACTCTGAAGAGCACTGGCCCGAGGGGCTAAATAAAGATGACCCTCGGGAGGGCGACTCCCTAGGGAAAATAAATAGGTGGTAGGCAAATGTAAAACCAATGTTGGGCCTTGCTGGAAGATTTTTATTCAAAGCGAACTGTCAAGAGGGTCCCATACCCCTCACCGTGTTAGGGACGCAAAATCAAGGAACATAACACCGGTATGACGGAAACTAGGGCGGCAAGAGTGGAACAAAACACCAGGCATAAGGCCGAGCCTTCCACCCTTTACCAAGTATATAGATGCATTAATTAAATAAGAGATATTGTGATATCCCAACAAAGTTCATGATATCCATGTCCCAACATGGAACAACCTGCAACTAGCAACGCTATAAGAGGGGCTGAGCAAAGCGGTAACATAGCCAAACAACGGTTTGCTAGGAAGGGTGACAAAGGTTAGAGGCTATCATGGCAATTTTGGAGGCTTGATAAACAAGTGGTAGGTAGCGCGACATAGCGATAACATCGAGACAACTAGCATAGCAATGATAGTAATGAGATCCAAGGTGACGGTCATCTTGCCTGAAATCCCACTAGGAAGAAGAACGATTCCATGAAGAAGATGAAACCACGAAGACGAACCAAGCATAGACGAATGAATCCTCATGATCGCAACGAAACGGGAGCTAACGAGAAGAAGCACAACCGGAAAGAAGCAAACAACAAGGTAAACACTCAACACATAAACATGGCATGATGCTCAACCAAGTATGATGCATGACAAGTCTATATGATGCTACTCATGGCAAGAGATGATGCATACAAGAGCAACACATCAAAGCAAGTTTAAATGAGGCCGGAAACAACATATAACAATTCCTGTAAGACCTCATATGCAAATTTCAAAATTGGTCCAGATCTGATTAGAACACAATGTTGAAGTTGGTAAACATCAATTTAAAATGCATCAAGATGATCTACACGGTTTTCTAGTCAAGTTACATATAAAGTTCGTTTAATTCAGAGCTACGGCCTAGAAGTTATGAGCAAAACAAGTTGAACATGGCATTGATGCAATATGCATACAAACATCAAGCACACACTCCAAAGCATTAATGCAACAAGTTAACATGAAACTACATGCAAAACTAAGCAAGTTTCATATAGAGCACACTCAAAACGGAGCAACGGTTCAACACATCCACATGAAACAAGTTTAAAGGACAAGCTGTCCAAAACAGCAACTAGGCATCTAGCAAGCATCACAAAATATGCTACAGCACCTCAACATGAAAAAAAAGCCATGGACATGATATACAGGTGAAGCATTACAAAACATGAACACTGAGCTATCTCTAGAAACCACTAGAACATGCACAAAAGGACATGGCAAGATCGCAAATAATAACAGTTTCACAGACTTAGCAGAAATCACTGGACATGGCAGAAATAACATCAGGTTGCAATGTTTAGAGCTATCAAATGACATGTTACAGCAAGCTATCATGGCAAACTTGAGCATGTCATGCTAGTACTAAAAGAACTTAACAAAACTCCCTTACTTAACGTATTCCAAGATCAACATAAAAGATGGTAGCATCCATGCAAACATGGCAAATGATATGACAGATTCATACTTGGTGAAAATAACAGTGCATGGCAGAAACAACGATAAGTAGGCATGTTGGTGAACTTGTACCACTCACCACAGAGCATTTCATGGCATGTGAAGTCAACCAACAGTAAGATTACATGATTATGAAGCTATGAATGGCAAGAGAAAGTTGATAGGGTCCATGGACCACTAGCAAAACACATGGCAAAACTGAACTTGGTGTTAACAGGCTGACAGCAATATTATTTAGCAAGTTTGGAGCATGATAACAACAAGATACAGCCGTCCATAATTGCAAAAAAGGGTATGGATAGATAGAACATAACATTTCTAATAAAACTTCCTTAGTGAACATCTGCAGATAATGCATAGAGTGACTTGTAGCAGCAGGTTTACATAGCATCCTGATATAACAGATTCAGCCTAGCAAAACAGTAACAGCAAGTAGCCCACTTCACAAGCTTGATGCACTAACTACAAGACTCACAAAAATACATGGATTGCACCACTGTAAATATGGCATGAATATGCTCGTAAAACATGTAGACATCTTGCTCAAAGGATGCACACACACAAAATGCAATGAAAATGACAAAACATCAATTATAATAGTCTCAGCAGGTTAACATCATGTAGCACTCTTGCAACGAAGATTAGGACAACAAGATGAACTCAAACAAGCATGTCACAATGGAATGAAATGTAGCGAATCTCTCAATGAACATTTTGATATATTATATGCACAAATCAGAGCTATATGCATGGAGATATGGCATCACAAACATGGGTATATAATGCAAAAAAATACAGGACTTGGTGGAATTTCGGGGTCGACCTCAGATCGGATCTAGGGTTCGGGGCACGCGGATCGAGGCGAGGCCGGAGATGCTCGCCGGAGTTTGGACCGGAGAGGAGGGAGACGGCGACCGGCGAGGTCAGGGTCGCCGGATCCGGCCCTCCCGCGGCCGGATCTGGCCGGAGATGGAGACGAGGGAGCGTGGGGACGCGCGGGCGACGAGGCGGCGACCTCGGGCAGCGGGGATGCGGCGAGGCGGCGGCGAGCTGGACGGCGACCGGCGAGGGAGGTTGTGGCGGCGCGGCGAAGGCACGGCGGCGTCGGGCGGCGGGGAGGAGGCGTGGGCGCGCGGGGCGTTGTGTGTGCGGGGCGGCGGCGGATGGGTTCGGCGGGCCCGGCGCGGGCTCGCGGGCCGACGACTCCTGCAGAGGTGGGAGGAGGCGCGGGGGACACGTGGCGGCGGCGGATTGGCTGCGGGGGCCGGCTGGACGTGTCCGGCCGCCGGGCGGACATGTCCGGCGGCGCGGGGAGGTGGAAGGTAGGGTTCATCCGCGAAAAACGGAGGGGGAAGACCTATTTATAGGTAGAGGGAGATAGGAGTGTCGAAATGGGGAGCGGTTTTCACCCATACGATCACGATCCAACGACCGAGAGCATGGAGGGGGTTTGGATGGGCTAAAGGGCTGTGGTGAAGAGGGGCTGGGCTACAAAGAGAGAGGGGTTTCGGGGTTACACGGTTAACCGTTAGGGCGTCAAACGACCTCCAAATGGAACGAAAATTTACAGGCGGTCTACCTACTCTAAAACAACACCGCATGCCAAGTTTCATCCCATTCCGAGAACATTTTTATGCCACTCATGAAACGAGGTCTGAGAGGAGCAACAGGTGCGTGTGAGAGTGTCGGAACGTGAAACGGACAACGGGGAAAAAGGCCGGATGCAAGTTTTGAAAACATGAGAATGCAATGCAGATGATGACATGGCAAGGACGGCGAAAAACTGGCAGACACCTGGCGCATCAGATCCGGGGCGTTACACATAATTAAGACAATAAGGAAATAAATAAGCAAGCAACTTACGCTAGGCTATTATTGCTATTACAAATATTACATCCAGTGGGAATCAAAGTTCGCCACTAGAGCAAATATAGTGAACAAAGCAGCATATTACATACACTGGGTGTCTAAATTGGCCACAAGTGCAAATAAACACGGCAACATAACAAGTCCAGAACTAAAACCACTTCAGAAGAGCTCAAGAAATGATATCCTAGATACCCACCATGCTGGCAAGACGCTTAGCAAGCTTATTAGCTTTCTCTTGTTTGGCGCTTAAATCCTCCAACACTTGTTGTTGCACCAAAAAGTATGGATCTGAATTCTGCATGGACTTCCTTAGTCCTTTGGCTCGTGTCGCAGCACATCTGATCGATGTCTTTCAACTTGAAGTTCAGACTCAAGAAGCCGAACTGATTCAGGGAGCGAGTTTTGCCAGCAGTAGTGGCTAGTAACTCGAACACTACATCAACACGGGACTGTGGGGTTGTCTCACTGTCTTCAAGATAGTTTTTATCAGTTTTCTTGGAGACCAACCGGGATGTCTCACTATCTTGAACCTTATCTGCATTACTTTCTTTACCATTGCATAACGGGGTACTCTTCTCCAATATTTTGTCCGCGTTCTAAAAGAGAAACAAGCAGAAACATCACAATTTTACCATGTTGTATATGAAACTCATTTTGGTAAACCGGTTCAGTAGTAAGGTGGACAGGATAACAACATGAAACAAACATATATCTATGTACTATGGTCACTGTGTTGTCTATATCATTCTAGTTTATGTTGCCAAATCAAGATAGAGACACAGTTCAAATCATATCCGTTTCAGACAAAGCAGCATAGACAGAATAAAAGTGTGGGAAACTACACAACACTAACAACACTTGTAATGTGCATGACATGAGAACATAACTGTTTATACAATTGAAACTGAAATCAACATAGAGCAAGAAGTTAGAACACCAATCCAGTTAAAGAAATAGGTTTAAAACATACAGTTTCACCATTGGTATTTCAATTGCATCCTTCAAATTTGAAATTAGTTGGTATAAGTAAATACGGTTATGCAAGAGCAAAGAGTATGAACCATAGCCAAGGAACCTAACGTGAGAACAATTTTCCTTCTGCTTTAAGCGTTGAGTTGGGGTTCGGAGTGGTGGTCCTCTGAAGGAAATATGCCCTAGAGGCAATAATAAAGTTATTATTTATTTCCTTATATCATGATAAATGCTTATTATTCATGCTAGAATTGTATCAACCGGAAACATGATACATGTGTGAATACATAGACAAACAGAGTGTCACTAGTATGCCTCTACTTGACTAGCTCATTAATCAAAGATAGTTATGTTTCCTAGCCATAGACATGAGTTGTCATTTGATTAACGGGATCACATCATTAGGAGAATGATGTGATTGACTTGACCCATTCCGTCTTGATCTATCTCTATAGAATAATTCTACATTATTTCCGATCAACAATATGTCACTTACATATACTTATCAGAAATGTTGTAGTGCTCCCACTCACTTTCTTGTAAATACAGGCTTCACCGCAAGTCTGTATAAAACTATATCCTTTGATCAACTTATCAAAGCGTATATTCCTACTCCGAGATGCTTGCACCAGTCCATAGATGGATCGCTGGAGCTTGCATATTTTGTTAGCACCTTTAGGATTGACAAAACCTTCTGGTTTCATCATATACAACTCTTCTTTAATAAATCCATTAAGGAATGTAGTCTTGTTTATCCATTTACCAGATTTCAAAAAATGATGCAATTGCTAACATGATTCGGACAGACTTAAGCATAGATACGAGTGAGAAATTCTCATCGTAATCGACACCTTAAACTTGTCGAAAACCTTTTGCGACAATTCTAGCTTTGTAGATAGTAACACTACTATCAGCGTCCGTCTTCCTCTTGAAGATCCATTTAATCTCAATGGCTCGCCGATCATTGGGCAAGTCAATCAAAGTCCATACTTTGTTCTCATACATGGATCTCATCTCAGATTTCATGGCCTCAAGCCATTTTGCGGAATCTGGGCTCACCATCGCTTCTTCATAGTTCGTAGGTTCGTCATGGTCTAGTAACATAACCTCCAGAACAGGATTACCGTACCACTCTGGTGCGGATCTTACTCTGGTTTACCTACGAGGTTTGGTAGTAACTTGATCTGAAGTTACATGATCATCATCATTAACTTCCTCACTAATTGGTGTAGAAGTCACAGGAACAGATTTCTGTGATCCAATAAGGGAGCAGGTACAGTTACCTCATCAAGTTCTACTTTCCTCCCACTCACATCTTTCGAGAGAAACTCCTTCTCTAGAAAGGATCCATACTTAGCAACGAATGTCTTGCCTTCGGATCTGTGATAGAAGGTGTACCCAACTGTCTCCTTTGGGTATCCTATGAAGACACATTTCTCCGATTTGGGTTTGAGCTTATCAAGATGAAACTTTTTCACATAAGCATCGCAACCCCAAAATTTTAAGAAACGACAACTTTGGTTTCTTGCCAAACCACAGTTCATAAGGCGTCATCTCATCGGATTTTGATGGTGCCCTATTTAACGTGAATGTAGCTGTCTCTAATGCATAACCCCAAAACGATAGTGGTAAATTGGTAAGAGACATCATAGATTGCACTATATCCAATAAAGTACGTTTATGACGTTCGGACACACCATTATGCTGTGGTGTTCCAGGTGGCGTGAGTAGTGAAACTATTTCACATTGTTTTAACTGAAGGCCAAACTCGTAACTCAAATATTTTACCTCTGCGATCATATCGTAGAAACTTTTATTTTCTTGTTACGATGATTATACACATCACTCTGAAATTCTTTGAACTTTTCAAATGTTTCAGACTTGTGTTTCATCAAGTAGATATACCCATATCTGCTCAAATCATCTGTGAAGGTCAGAAAATAATGATACCTGCTACGAACCTCAATATTCATCGGACCACATACATCTGTATGTATGATTTCCAACAAATCTGTTGCTCTCTCCATAGTTCCGGAGAACGGCGTTTCAGTCATCTTGCCCATGAGGCACGGTTCGCAAGCATCAAGTGATTCATAATCAAGTGATTCCAAAATCCCATCAGTATGGAGTTTCTTCATGCGCTTTACACCAATATGACCTAAACGGCAGTGCCACAAATAAGTTGCACTATCATTATTAACTTTGCATCTTTTGGCTTCAATATTATGAATATGTGTATCACTACGATCGAGATCCAACAAACCATTTTCGTTGGTGTGTATGACCATAGAAGGTTTTTATTCATGTAAACAGAACAACAATTGTTCTCTAACTTAAATGAATAACCGCATTGCAATAAACATGATCAAATCATATTCATGCTCAACGCAAACACCAAATAACACTTATTTAGTTTCAACACTAATCCCGAAAGTATAGGGAGTGTGCGATGATGATCATATCAATCTTGGAACTACTTCCAACACACATCGTCACCTCGCCTTTTACTAGTCTCTGTTTATTCTGCAACTCCCGTTTTCGAGTTACTACTTTTTAGCAACTGAACCAGTATCAATTACCGAGGGGTTGCTATAAACACTAGTAAAGTACACATCAATAATCTGTATATCAAATATACCTTTGTTCACTTTGCCATCCTTCTTGTCCACCAAATAGTTGGAGTAGTTCCGCTTCCAGTGACCAGTCCCTTTGCAGTAGAAGCACTTAGTCTCAGGCTTAGGACCAGACTTAGGCTTCTTCACTTGAGCAGCAACTTGCTTGCCGTTCTTCTTGAAGTTCCCCTTCCTCCCTTTGCCCTTTTCTTGAAACAAGTGGTCTCGTCAACCATCAACACTTGATGTTTTTCTTGATTTCTACCTTCGTCGATTTCAGCATCACGAAGAGCTCGGGAATTACTTTCGTCATCCCTTGCATACTATAGTTCATCATGAAGTTCTACTAACTTGGTGATGGTGACTAGAGAATTCTGTCAATCACTATTTTATCTGGAAGATTAACTCCCACTTGATTCAAGCGATTGTAGTACCCAGACAATCTGAGCACATGCTCAATAGTTGAGCGATTCTCCTCCATCTTTTAGCTATAGAACTTGTTGGAGACTTCATATCTCTCAACTCGGGTATTTGCTTGAAATATTAACTTCAACTCCTGGAACATCTCATATGGTCCATGACGTTCAAAACGTCTTTGAAGTCCCGATTCTAAGCCGTTAAGCATGGTGCACTAAACTATCAAGTAGTCATCATATTGAGCTAGCCAAACGTTCATAACGTCTGCATCTGCTCCTGCAATAGGTCTGTCACCTAGCGGTGCATGAAGGACATAATTTTTCTCTGCAGCAATGAGGATAATCCTCAGATCACGGATCCAATCCGCATCTTTGCTACTAACATCTTTCAACATAATTTTTCTCTAGGAACATATCAAAAATAAACACAGGGAAGCAACAACGCGAGCTATTGATCTATAACATAATTTGCAAAATACTATCAAGACTAAGTTCATGATAAATTTAAGTTCAATTAATCATATTACTTAAGAACTCCCACTTAGATAGACATCCCTCTAATCCTCTAAGTGATCACGTGATCCATATCAACTAAACCATGTCCGATCATCACGTGAGATGGAGTAGTTTCAATGGTGAACATCACTATGTTGATCATATCTACTATATGATTCACGCTCGACCTTTCGGTCTCCGTGTTCCGAGGCCATATCTGTTATATGCTAGGCTCGTCAAGTTTAACCTGAGTATTCCGCGTGTGCAACTGTTTTGCACCCGTTGTATTTGAACGTAGAGCCTATCACACCCGATCATCACGTGGTGTCTCAGCACGAAGAACTTTCGCAACGGTGCATACTCAGGGAGAACACTTATACTTTGATAATTTAGTGAAGGATCATCTTATAATGCTACCGTCAAACAAAGCAAGATAAGATGCATAAAGGATTAACATCACATGCAATCAATATAAGTGATATGATATGGCCATCATCATCTTGTGCTTGTGATCTCCATCTCCGAAGCACCGTGCTTGTGATCTCTATCTCCGAAGCACCGTCATGATCACCATCGTCACCGGCGTGACACCTTGATCTCCATCGTAGCATCGTTGTCGTCTCGTCAATCTTATGCTTCTACGACTATCGCTACCGCTTAGTGATAAAGTAAAGCATTACATGGCGATTGCATTGCATACAATAAAACGACAACCATATGGCTCCTGCCAGTTGCCGATAACTCGGTTACAAAACATGATCATCTCATACAACACATTATATCACATCATGTCTTGACCATATCGCATCACAACATGCCCTGCAAAAACAAGTTAGACGTCCTCTACTTTGTTGTTGCATGTTTTACGTGGCTGCTACGGGCTTAGCAAGAACCGTTCTTACCTACGCATCAAAACCACAACGATAGTTTGTCAAGTTGGTGCTGTTTTAACCTTCGCAAGGACCGGGCGTAGCCACACTCGGTTCAACTAAAGTGAGAGAGACAGACACCCGCCAGTCACCTTTAAGCAACGAGTGCTCGCAACGGTGAAACCGGTCTCGCGTAAGCGTACGCGTAATGTCGGTCCGGGCCGCTTCATCTCACAATACCGCTGAACCAAACTATGACATGCCGGTAAGCAGTATGACTTATATCGCCCACAACTCACTTGTGTTCTACTCGTGCATAGCATCAACGCATAAAACCTGGCTCGGATGCCACTGTTGGGGAACGTAGTAATTTCAAAAAAATTCCTACGCACACGCAAGATCATAGTGATGCATAGCAACGAGAGGGGAGAGTGTTGTCCACGTACCCTCGTAGACCGACAGCGGAAGCGTTATCACAACGCGGTTGATGTAGTCGTACGTCTTCACGATCCGACCGATCAAGTACCGAACGTACGGCACCTCCGAGTTCTACAAACGTTCAGCTCGATGACGTCCCTCGAACTCCGATCCAGCCGAGTGTTGAGGGAGAGTTTCGTCAACACGACGGCGTGGTGACGATGATGATGTTCCACCGACGCAGGGCTTCGCCTAAGCTCCGCAACGGTATTATCGAGGTGTAATATGGTGGAGGGGGGCACCGCACACGGCTAAGAGATCTCAAGGATCAATTGTTGTGTCTCTGGGGTGCCCCCTGCCCCCGTATATAAAGGAGCAAGGGCGAGGCAGCCGGCCAAGGGGAGAGGCGCGCCATAGGGGGGAGTCCTACTCCCACCGGGAGTAGGACTCCTCCTTTCCTTGTGGGAGTAGGAGAAGGGAAGGGGGAAGGAGAAAGAAGGAAGGGTGCGCCCCCCTTCCCTAGTCCAATTCGGACT
Organism: Triticum aestivum; assembly: GCF_018294505.1. Lineage (NCBI taxonomy): Eukaryota > Viridiplantae > Streptophyta > Magnoliopsida > Poales > Poaceae > Triticum > Triticum aestivum. The sequence goes on from NC_057808.1 coordinate 551,830,559, forward strand.
AGACCATGGGGACGGGTGCGGCCACCTTTTGAGGCCTTTCTCTCCTTTCCCGTATGGCCCATTAAGGCCCAATACGAATTCCCGTAACTCTTCGGTACTCCGAAAAATACCCGAATCACTCGGAACCTTTCCGAAGTCCGAATATAGTCGTCCAATATATCGATCTTTACGTCTCGACCATTTCGAGACTCCTCGTCATGTCCCCGATCTCATCCGGGACTCTGAACTCCTTCGGTACATCAACATACATAAACTCATAATAAAACTGTCATCGTAACTTTAAGCGTGCGGACCCTACGGGTTCGAGAACTATGTAGACATGACCGAGACACGTCTCCGGTCAATAACCAATAGCGGGACCTGGATGCCCATATTGGCTCCCACATATTCTACGAAGATCTTTATCGGTCAGACCGCATAACAACATACGTTGTTCCCTTTGTCACCGGTATGTTACTTGCCCGAGATTTGATCGTCGGTATCTCGATACCTAGTTCAATCTCGTTACCGGCAAGTCTCTTTACACGTTCCGTAATACATCATCCCGCAAGTAACTTATTAGTCACAATGCTTGCAAGGCTTATAGTGATGTGCATTACCGAGTGGGCCCAGAGATACCTCTCCGACAATTGGAGTGACAAATCCTAATCTCGAAATACGCCAACCCAACAAGTTGTAGGGGAACGTAGCAGAAATTCAAAATTTTCTACGCATCACCAAGATCAATCTATGGAGTAATCTAGCAACGAGGGGAAGGGGAGTGAATCTACATACCCTTGTAGATCGCGATGCGGAAGCGTTGCAAGAACGCGGATGAGGGAGTCGTACTCGTAGCGATTCAGATCGCGGTTGATTCCGATCTAAGCACCGAAAGAACGGTGCCTCCGCGTTCAACACACGTGCAGCCCGGTGACGTCTCCCACACCTTGATCCAGCAAGGAGAGAGGGAGAGGTTGGGGAAGACTCCATCCAGCAGCAACACGACGGCATGGTGGTGGTGGAGGAGCGTGGCAATCCCGCAGGGCTTCGCCAAGCACCGTGGGAGAGGAGGAGGAGGGAGAGGGGTAGGGCAGCACCAAAAGGAGACTTTCTCGTGTGTGTGTATGGCAGCCCAAACCTCAAGTATATATAGGGGGGAAGGGGGCTGCGCCCCCCTTAGGGTTTCCACCCCCAAGAGGAGGCAGCCAGCCCTAGATCCCATCAAGGGGGCGGCCAAGGGGAGGAGAGGGGGAGGCGCCCCACTAGATGGGCCCTAAGGCCCATCTGGACCTAGGGTTTGCCCCCTCCCACTCTCCCATGCGCCTTGGGCCTTGGTGGGGGGGCGCACCAGCCCACCTGGGGCTGGTCCCCTCCCACACTTCGCCCACGCAGCCTTCTGGGGCTGGTGGCCCCACTTGGTGGACCCCCGGGACCCTCCCGGTGGTCCCGGTACATTACCGATTTCACCCGAAACTTTTCCGGTGACCAAAACAGGACTTCCCATATATAAATCTTTACCTCCGGACCATTCCGGAACTCCTCGTGACGTCCGGGATCTCATCCGGGACTCCGAACAACATTCGGTAACCACGTACATGCTTTCCCTATAACCCTAGCGTCATCGAACCTTAAGCGTGTAGACCCTACGGGTTCGGGAACCATGCAGACATGACCGAGACGTTCTCCGGTCAATAACCAACAGCGGGATCTGGATACCCATGTTGGCTCCCACATGTTCCACGATGATCTCATCGGATGAACCACGATGTCGGGGATTCAATCAATCCCGTATTCAATTCCCTTTGTCTAACGGTATGTTACTTGCCCGAGATTCGATCGTCGGTATCCCTATACCTTGTTCAATCTCGTTACCGGCAAGTCTCTTTACTCGTTCCGTAACTCACATCATCCCGTGATCAACTCCTTGGTCACATTGTGCACATAATGATGATGTCCTACTGAGTGGGCCCAGAGATACCTCTCCGTTTACACGGAGTGACAAATCCCAGTCTCGATTCGTGCCAACCCAACAGACACTTTCGGAGATACCCGTAGTGCACCTTTATAGCCACCCAGTTACGTTGTGACGTTTGGCACACCCAAAGCATTCCTACGGTATCCGGGAGTTGCACAATCTCATGGTCTAAGGAAGTGATACTTGACATTAGAAAAGCTCTGAGCAAACGAACTACACGATCTTGTGCTAGGCTTAGGATTGGGTCTTGTCCATCACATCATTCTCCTAATGATGTGATCCCGTTATCAACGACATCCAATGTCCATGGTCAGGAAACCGTAACCATCTATTGATCAACGAGCTAGTCAACTAGAGGCTTACTAGGGACATGGTGTTGTCTATGTATCCACACATGTATCTGAGTTTCCTATCAATACAATTCTAGCATGGATAATAAACGATTATCATGAACAAGGAAATATAATAATAATCTATTTATTATTGCCTCTAGGGCATATTTCCAACAGTCTCCCACTTGCACTAGAGTCAATAATCTAGTTCACATCACCATGTGATTAACACTGACAGGTCACATCACCATGTGACCAACACCCAAGAGTTTACTAGAGTCAACAATCTAGTTCACATCTCTATGTGATTAACACTCAATGAGTTCTGGTTTGATCATGTTATGCTTGTGAGAGAGGTTATTAGTCAGCGGGTATGAACCTTTCAGATCCGTGTGTGCTTTAAGAATATCTATGTTATCTTTGTGGATGCTACCACGCGCTATTTGGAGCCATTTCAAGTAATTGCTCTACTATACGAATCCGGTTTACTACTCAGAGTCATCCGGATTAGTGTCAAAGTTCGCATCGACGTAACCCTTTACGACGAACTCCTTTCCACCTCCATAATCGAGAAAATTCCTTAGTCCACTAGGTACTAAGGATATGTTCGACCGCTGTCATGTGATCCATTCCCGGATCACTATTGTACCCCTTGACCAACTCATGGCAAGGCACACTTCATGTGTGGTACACAGCATAGCATACTGTAGAGCCTACGTCTAAAGCATAGGGGACGACCTTCGTCCTTTCTCTCTCTTCTGCTGTGGTCAGGTCTTGAGTCTTACTCAATACTCACACCTTGTAACACAGCCAAGAACTCCTTCTTTGCTGATCTATTTGAACTCTTTCAAAATCATGTCAAGGTGTGCGTTCTTTGAAAGTATCATCAAGCGTCTTGATCTATCTCTATAGATCTTGATGCCCAATGTGTAAGCAGCTTTATCCAGGTCTTCCTTTGAAAAACTCCTTTCAAACAACCCTTTATGCTTTCCAGAAATTTTACATCATTTCGGATCAACAATATGTCATTCACATATACTTATCAGAAATGTTGTAGCGCTCCCACTCACTTTATTGTAAATACAAGTTTCTAATAAACTTTGTATAAATCCAAAATCTTTGATCATCTCATCAAAGTGTACATTCCAACTCCGAGATGCTTACTCCAGTCCTTAGAAGGATCGCTGGAGCTAGCATACCTTTTAGCATCCTTAGGATCGACAAAACCTTTCTGATTGTATCACATACAACCTTTCCTTACGAAAACTGGTAAGGAAACTTGTTTTGACATCCATCTGCTAGATTTCACAAATGCAGATAATGCTAACATGATTCCGATGGACTTAAGCACCGCTACGGATGAGAAAATCTCATCGTAGTCAACTCCTTGAACTTGTGAAAATACTCTTTGCCACAAGTCGAGCTTCATAGACGGTAACATTACCGTCCACGTCCGTCTTCTTCTCAAAGATCCATTTATCTCAACAGCCTTACGACCATCAAGTAGTGCTCTCAAAGTCTATACTTTGTTTTCATACATGGATCCTCTCGGATTTTATGGCTTCTAACCATTTGTCGGAATATGGGCCCACCATCGCTTCTCCATAGCTCGTGGGTTCAGTATTGTCCAACAACATGATATCTCAGACAGGATCACGTACCACTCCGAAGTAGCACGCATCCTCGTCGTCCTACGAGGTTTGGTGGTGACTTGATCCGAAGTTTCATGATCACTATCATAAGCTTCCACTTCAACTGGTGTAGGTGCCACAGGAACAACTTCCTGTGCCCTGCTACACACTAGTTGAAGTGACGGTTCAATAACCTTATCAAGTCTCCACCATCCTCCCACTCAATTCTTTCGAGAGAAACTTTTCCTCGAGAAAGGACTCGTTTCTATAAACAATTACCTTTGCTTCCAGATCTGAAATAGGAGGTACACCCAACTGTTTTGGGTTTTCTATGAAGATGTATTTATCCGCTTTGGGTTCGAGCTTATTAGCTTGAAACTTTTCACATAAGCTGCGCAGCCCCAAACTTTTAAGAAACGACAACTTAGGTTTCTCTAAACGGTGTCGTCTCAACGGAATTGCGTGGTGCCCCTTTTTAAAGTGAATGCGGTTGTCTCTAATGCCTAACCCATAAACGATAGTGGTAATTTGATAAGGAACATCATGGCATGCACCATATCCAATAGGGTGCAGTTATGATGTTCGGACACACCATCACACTATGGTGTTCCAGGCGGTATTAATTGTGAAACACTTTCCACAATGTCTCAATTGTGTGCCAAACTCGTATCTCAGATACTCATCTCTATGATCATATCACAGACATTTTATCCTCTTGTTACGACGATCTTCAACTTCACTCTGAAATTACTTGAACCTTTCAATAATTCAGACTAGTGTTTCATCAAGTAAATACACTCAGCATCTACTCAAATTATCTGTGAAGTAAGAACATAACGATATCCACTGCATGCCTCAGCACTCATTGGACTGCGTACATCAAAATGTATTACTTCCAATAAGTTGCTCTCTTGTTCCATCTTACTGAAAACGAGGACTTTCAGTCATCTTGCCCATGTGGTATGATTTGCATGTCTCAAGTGATTCATAATCAAGTGAGTCTAAACGATCCATCTGCATGGAGTTTCTTCATGCATATATACCAATAGACATGGTTCGCATGTCTCAATCTTTTCAAAAACGAGCGAGTCCAAAGATCCATCTACATGGAGCTTCTTCATGCGTTTTATACCAATATGACTCAAGTTGCAGTGCCACAAGTATGTGGTACTATCATTACTATTTTATACCCTTTTGGCACGAACATGTGTATCACTACGATCGAGATTCATTTTAGGTGCAAGACCATTGAAGGTATTATTCAAATAAACGGAGTAACCATTATTCTCCTTGAATGAATAACCGTATTGCGATAAACATAATCCAATTATGCTTAACGCAAACACCAAATCTCAATGGTAGAGGGAGCATGCGATGCTTGATCACATCAACCTTGGAGACACTTCCAACACACATCGTCATCTCACCTTCAGCTAGTCTCCATTTATTCCGCAGCTTTTATTTCGAGTTACTAACACTTAGCAACCGAACCGGTATCTAATACCCTGGTGCTGCTAGGAGTACTAGTAAAGTACACATTCATATGACGTATATCCAATATACTTCTGTCGACCTTGCCTGTCTTCTCATCTACCAAGTATCTAGGGTAGTACTGCTTCAGTGACCGTTCCTCTTATTACAGAAGCACTTAGTCTCGGGTTTGGGTTCAACCTTGGGATTCTTCACTAGAGCAGCAAACGACTTGCTGTTTCATGAAGTATCCCTTTTGCCCTTGCCCTTCTTAAACTAGTGGTTCTACTAACCATCAACAATTGATGCTCCTTCTTGATTTCTACTCTCGCGGTGTCAAACATCGCGAATAGCTCAAGGATCATCATAACTATCCTTGATATGTTATAGTTCATCACGAAGCTCTACTAGCTTGGTGGCAGTGACTATGGAGAACTATCGCTATCTCATCTGGGAGATTAACTCCCACTCGATTCAAGCGATTGTGGCATTCAGACAATCTGAGCACACGCTCAACGATTGAGATTTTCTCCCTTAGTTTGCAGGCTTAGGAAACTTGTCAGAGGTCTCATACCTCTTGACGTGGGCACTAGTCTGAAATCCCAATTTCAGTCTTCGGAACATCTCACATGTTCTGCGACGTTTCAAAAACGTCTTGGGTGCCACAATTCTAAACCGCACTGAACTATCACGTAGTTATCAAAACGTGTATGTCAGATGTTTCGTAACATCTACAGACGACGCTGAGGTTCAGCACACCGAGCGGTGCATTAAGGACATAAGCCTTCTGTGTAGTAATGAGGACAATCCTCAGTTTACGGACCCAGTCCGCATAATTGCTACTACCAACTTTCAACTAAATTTTCTCTAGGAACATATCTAAACCAGTAGAACTTAAAGCGCAAGACATAATTCGCAAAGACCTTTTGACTATGTTCATGATAATGAAGTTCGTCTGATTAATGAACTCCCACTCAGATAGACATCCCTCTAGTCATCTAAGTGATACATGATCCGAGTCAAACTAGGCCGTGTCCGATCATCACGTGAGACGGACTAGTCATCATCGGTGAACATCTCCATGTTGATCGTATCTGCTATACGACTCATGTTCGACCTTTCGGTCTCTTGTGTTCCGAGGCCATGTCTGTACATGCTAGGCTCGTCAAGTCAACCTAAGTGTATTGCGTGTGTGCCGAGGCCATGTCTGTACATGCTAGGCTCGTCAACACCCGTTGTATTCGAACGTAAGAATCTATCACACCCGATCATCACGTGGTGCTTCGAAACGACGAACCTTCGCAACGGTGCACAGTTAGGGTGAACACTTTCTTGAAATTATTATAAGGGATCATCCTACTTGCTACCGTCGTTCTAAGCAAATAAGATGCATAACATGATAAACATCACATGCAATCAAATAGTGACATGATATGGCCAATATCATCATGCTCCTTTGATCTCCATCTTCGGGGCACCATGATCATCTTTGTCACCGGCATGACACCATGATCTCCATCATCATGATCTCCATCATTGTGTCTTCTTGAAGTTGTCACGCCAATGGTTACTTCTACTTCTATGGCTAACGCGCTTAGCAATAAAGTAAAGTAACATACATGGCGTTATTCAATGACACGTAGGTCATACAAAATAATAAAGACAACTCCTATGGCTCCTGCCGGTTGTCATTCTCATCGACATGCAAGTCGTGATTCTTATTACAAGAATATGATCAATCTCATACATCACATATATCATTCATCACATCTTCTGGCCATATCACATCACAAGGCACATGCTGCAAAAACAAGTTAGACGTCCTCTAATTGTTGTTGCAAGTTTTTTTTTTACGTGGTTTGTAGGTTTCTAGCAAGAACGTTTCTTACCTACGTATGACCACAACGTGATTTGCCAATTTCCATTTACCCTTCATAAGGACCCTTTTCATCGAATCCGTTCCGACTAAAGTGGGAGAGACAGACACCCGCTAGCCACCTTATGCAACTAGTGCATGTCAGTCGGTGGAACCTGTCTCACGTAAGCGTACGTGTAAGGTCGGTCCGGGCCGCTTCATCCCACAATGCCGCCGAAACAAGATAAGACTAGTAGCGGCAAGAAGAATTGACAACATCGACGCCCACAACTTCTTTGTGTTCTACTCGTGCATAGAAACTACGCATAGACCTAGCTCATGATGCCACTGTTAGGGGAACGTAGCAGAAATTCAAAATTTTCTACGCATCACCAAGATCAATCTATGGAGTAATCTAGCAACGAGGGGAAGGGGAGTGAATCTACATACCCTTGTAGATCGCGATGCGGAAGCGTTGCAAGAACGCGGATGAGGGAGTCGTACTCGTAGCGATTCAGATCGCGGTTGATTCCGATCTAAGCACCGAAAGAACGGTGCCTCCGCGTTCAACACACGTGCAGCCCGGTGACGTCTCCCACGCCTTGATCCAGCAAGGAGAGAGGGAGAGGTTGGGGAAGACTCCATCCAGCAGCAACACGACGGCATGGTGGTGGTGGAGGAGCGTGGCAATCCCGCAGGGCTTCGCCAAGCACCGTGGGAGAGGAGGAGGAGGGAGAGGGGTAGGGCAGCACCAAAAGGAGACTTTCTCGTGTGTGTATGGCAGCCCAAACCTCAAGTATATATAGGGGGGAAGGGGGCTGCGCCCCCCTTAGGGTTTCCACCCCCAAGAGGAGGCAGCCAGCCCTAGATCCCATCAAGGGGGCGGCCAAGGGGAGGAGAGGGGGAGGCGCCCCACTAGATGGGCCCTAAGGCCCATCTGGACCTAGGGTTTGCCCCCTCCCACTCTCCCATGCGCCTTGGGCCTTGGTGGGGGGGCGCACCAGCCCACCTGGGGCTGGTCCCCTCCCACACTTGGCCCACGCAGCCTTCTGGGGCTGGTGGCCCCACTTGGTGGACCCCCGGGACCCTCCCGGTGGTCCCGGTACATTACCGATTTCACCCGAAACTTTTCCGGTGACCAAAACAGGACTTCCCATATATAAATCTTTACCTCCGGACCATTCCGGAACTCCTCGTGACGTCCGGGATCTCATCCGGGACTCCGAACAACATTCGGTAACCACGTACATGCTTTCCCTATAACCCTAGCGTCATCGAACCTTAAGCGTGTAGACCCTACGGGTTCGGGAACCATGCAGACATGACCGAGACGTTCTCCGGTCAATAACCAACAGCGGGATCTGGATACCCATGTTGGCTCCCACATGTTCCACGATGATCTCATCGGATGAACCACGATGTCGGGGATTCAATCAATCCCGTATTCAATTCCCTTTGTCTAACGGTATGTTACTTGCCCGAGATTCGATCGTCGGTATCCCTATACCTTGTTCAATCTCGTTACCGGCAAGTCTCTTTACTCGTTCCGTAACTCACATCATCCCGTGATCAACTCCTTGGTCACATTGTGCACATAATGATGATGTCCTACCGAGTGGGCCCAGAGATACCTCTCCGTTTACACGGAGTGACAAATCCCAGTCTCGATTCGTGCCAACCCAACAGACACTTTCGGAGATACCCGTAGTGCACCTTTATAGCCACCCAGTTACGTTGTGACGTTTGGCACACCCAAAGCATTCCTACGGTATCCGGGAGTTGCACAATCTCATGGTCTAAGGAAGTGATACTTGACATTAGAAAAGCTCTGAGCAAACGAACTACACGATCTTGTGCTAGGCTTAGGATTGGGTCTTGTCCATCACATCATTCTCCTAATGATGTGATCCCGTTATCAACGACATCCAATGTCCATGGTCAGGAAACCGTAACCATCTATTGATCAACGAGCTAGTCAACTAGAGGCTTACTAGGAACATGGTGTTGTCTATGTATCCACACATGTATCTGAGTTTCCTATCAATACAATTCTAGCATGGATAATAAACGATTATCATGAACAAGGAAATATAATAATAATCTATTTATTATTGCCTCTAGGGCATATTTCCAACACAAGTACCTTTGGAGACACCTGTAGAGCACCTTTATATTCACCCATTTACGTTGTGACGTTTGGTAGCACACAAAGTGTTCCTCCGGTAAACGGGAGTTGCATAATCTCATAGTCATAGGAACATGTATAAGTCATGAAGAAAGCAATAGCAACATAGTAAACGATCGAGTGCTAAGCTAACGGAATGGGTCAAGTCAATCACGTCATTCTCTTAATGAGGTGATCTCGTTAATCAAATGACAACTTATGCCTATGTCTAGGTAACATAACCATCTTTGATTAACGAGCTAGCTAGTCAAGTAGAGGCATACTAGTGACACTCTGTTTGTCTATGTATTCACACATGTATTATGTTTCCGGTTAATACAATTCTAGCATGAATAATAAACATTTATCATGATATAATGAAATAAATAATAATTTTATTATTGCCTCTAGGGCATATTTCCTTCATGTTGGTCACATATCGATGTGAACTATGGGTGTTAACCACATAAAGATGTGAACTATTGATGTTAAATCACATGGCGATGTGACCTAGATTATTGACTCTAGTGCAAGCGGGAGACTGAAGGAAATATGCCCTAGAGGCAATAATAAAGTTATCATTTATTTCCTTATATCATGATAAATGCTTATTATTCATGCTAGAATTGTATCAACCGGAAACATAATACTTGTGTGAGTACATAGACAAACAGAGTGTCACTAGTATGCCTCTACTTGACTAGCTCGTTGATCAAAGATGGTTATGTTTCCTAGCCATAGACATGAGTTGTCATTTGATTAACTGGATCACATCATTAGGAGAATGATGTGATTGACTTGACCCATTCCGTTAGCTTAGCACTTGATCGCTTAGTATTCTGTTATTGCTTTCTTCATGACTTATACATGTTCCTATGACTATGAGATTATGCAACTCCCGTTTACCGGAGGAACACTTTGTGTGCTACCAAACGTCACAACATAACTGGGTGATTATAAAGGTGCTCTACAGGTGTCTCCAAAGGTACTTGTTGGGTTGGCTTATTTCGAGATTAGGATTTGTCACTCCGATTGTCGGAGAGGTATCTCTGGGCCCACTCGGTAATGCACATCACTATAAGCCTTGCAAGCATTGTAACTAATGAGTTAGTTGCGGGATGATGTATTATAGAACGAGTAAAGAGACTTGCCGGTAACGAGATTGAACTAGGTATTAAGATACCGGCGATCGAATCTTGAGCAAGTAACATACCGATGACAAAGGGAACAACGTATGTTGTTATGCGGTTCGACCGATAAAGATCTTCGTAGAATATGTAGGAGCCAATATGGGCATCCAGGTTCCGCTATTGGTTATTGACCAGAGAAGTGTCTCGGTCATGTCTACATAGTTCTCGAACCCGTAGGGTCCGCACGCTTAACGTTCATTGACGATATAGTATTTATGAGTTATGTATGTTGGTAACCGAATGTTGTTCGGAGTTCCGGATAAGATCACGGACATGACGAGGAACTCCGGAATGGTCCGGAGATAAAGACTGATATATGGGATAATAGTGTTTGGACTCTGGAAGGGTTCCGGAATTCACCGGAAGGGGTTCCGGATGTTTCCCGAAGTGTTTGGGTACGGGAACACTTTATTTGGGCCAAAAGGGAAAGCCCACAAGGTTTTTGGAAAGCGCAAAAGGAAGTTTCGCGGAGTCCAGGGGCCAGACGCCAGGGTCCCTGGCGTCTGGGTCCAGACGCCGGGAACCCTGGCGTCTGGTCCTGGAGTCTGAGAAGGACTCTTGCCTTTCGGGTGAAACCGACTTTGTGGAGGCTTTTACTCCAAGTTTCGACCCCAAGGCTCAACATATAAATAGAGGGGTAGGGCTAGCACCCAAGACACATCAAGAAACACCAAGCCGTGTGCCGGCAACCCCGTCCCCTCTAGTTTATCCTCCGTCATAGTTTTCGTAGTGCTTAGGCAAAGCCCTGCGGAGATTGTTCTTCACCAACACCGTCACCACGCCGTCGTGCTGCCGAAACTCATCTACTACTTCGCCCCTCTTGCTGGATAGAGAAGGCGAGGACGTCACCGAGCCGAACGTGTGCAGAACTCAGAGGTGCCGTGCGTTCGGTACTTGGATCGGTCGGATCGTGAAGACGTACGACTACATCAATCGCGTTGATAAGATGCTTCCGCTTACGGTCTACGAGGGTACGTAGACAACACTCTCCCCTCTCGTTGCTATGCATCACCATGATCTTGCGTGTGCGTAGGAATTTTTTTGAAATTACTACGTTGCCCAACATCCTCGTGCTTTGGGCACTGCAGTTGCCTTACTAACTACTCGTGTTTGGGTGCTCTGTGGTGGAGACGGTGCTGTGTCAACTGGAACTGGGTTACTATCTGCTAGGGTTGGGGTTAGAAGGGGTGTCGTCGGTTCTCTGTCCAACTGGATAGGGGTACAATCTGCGAGAGTTTGAGTTATGTATGGTGGGGCTGGTTCTTGGGCAAGTACAACCGTGGTTTTATCTGCATCGACGGGTAGCACTATCTTTTCTGAAGACCATGTTTTTACTCCCTTAGATACTGTCATCACCCCCTCCAATTCAAATGGCTGATAAACAAGAAAATTAATTGAATGTACAGACATTGTATGATAGACATGTGCAATGGATAGTGGGGAATAAAAAAGGCATGAAATAATTCACATTTTTGTTGTCCAACCAAACAACATAGCATGACACAATTTCAAATATATGATGGCTAACTAAATAGGATATCATGACACAATTTCACATATATGATGGCTAACTAAACAGGATAGAATGACATAATTCAAAATATGATGACTATGTAAACAGGATGACATGATATAACTATATGATGTGTCTATTAAAGTGGTTGGCATGCTATAATTCACATACATGCTGTCTATGGAAACCAGATGGCATGATATAATTCACGGATAGAATAAAAAATCCAAAATATGATGACTGTGTAAACATGATGAGATGATATAACTATATGATGTCTTTCTTAAATAGGATGGCATGGCATAATTCAGATACATGTTGTCTATGTAAACGTGATGGCATGATATAATTCAAATATATGATTTATATATTAAGCAAGTAAGCAGATGGCAATCGCATATATGATGTCTAAACTAAGCAGATGGCATTCCATATTTTGTATATGATGTAAAAACTACGCAATGCAAGACAACATACGCATGATATGAGTAATATAACCCTGCCAAGTTTGAGCATACACCTCAAGGGAAAATAGGACTGGCCATCTGTCTCTGAATCCTCCTTTGAGGAGCTATCTGTAACCTGCAAGATATCTGCTTCAGTAGGTAGCATTGTCTGCTCTGAAGACCTTGTTTTCACTCCAGATTTTTCCATCACCAATTCAAATGGCTGATGCACATGAAGAGTAGTTGGATATAAGAACATTGTCGACAAATGGAATACGTAATACAAAAAAAGGATGGTATGATATAATTCACATATATGATGCTTGGTTAAACAACATGGCATTGCATAATTCACATACATAATGCCTTGCAACAAGATATCATTGCATAATTCACATATATAATGCCTTGCAACAAGATGGCATTGCATAATTCACATATATACGGTAATTAGACACTAAAGAGGTGACATACACACAAAGAATGTCCAAACTAAGCAAATGGCATAGCAAAGTAAGACACCATATGCACGATATGAGAAATATGACCATGCTGTTAAGAGCATACACCTGGGAAATTGTTACAGCATAAAAGGTCATGTCGAGGAGGGCTGATCAACCATCGTTCTTGCAGTTCACCGTGACATAGTCCTCAACTTCTTCCTCCATCACACCACATTGGACAGTGATAACATCGAGTGCAAAGACATCAGACATGTGCTCATCAGACTGGCAGAGGATGTTCGACGTTGCGATGGCAACGATGAGCTCCTTGGAGATCTTGGTGAGGTCAAAACGCTTCTCCTTGGCACGAACGTCCTTTGTTGTCATGAGGGTCTTCCTTGAGAGCCAGACGCAGTTGTCGTTTCAACAAAGAGATGGTCTTCCTTGACATCCATATGCAGTTGTCATGTCACCAAAGATATGGTCTACCTTGAGAGCTAGAGGCACACTCCTGCGGGTCTCTTTGACATCAGCTACCACAAACTTCTCCAACGGCGGTTGTTGCAAGCCTCATCCTTGTGCATGGTCGTTGTGTTGATGCAACTTTCAAATTGAATTCATGACAAATGTGGTACCTATTTAAAGATGATTGCTGTCCTACTTACACCTTCTAAGTAATAAAGCGCCCCTTATCAATTTTTTTAAAGATGATTGCTCTCCCTGAAAATGTAATAAGTATACTAACTATAACATACTATGCATCTTTTTAACTGAAATACATGTGGATGATTTGAAATCCAAAATATGGTGGATGTGTTACAAAAATGTGATTGTTTCTCTAGTTTCTATTTTTGCTATACATTTTTCAATGACCTTTTTGTATCTTTTAATCTGCAGAATCAACGCATCCGATAGATACATGTTTGAAAACTTCAAAGAATGAGCTACAACTTTAGCAAAGAGACCAGTTTTTGTTTTGTCATTAAGTAGGCCAAAGCTTAACATTAAGTCAGATGACACTATCTGTCTGGAAATTCAGAAAGTCATCCTTCACTTTATCTTGTTAGCTTCTAAACCACAAGTACAAAAATCATGGATTTCACTGGAGCAAAGACTTTACATCCAATACAAGTCTCTAGATATTTTTGTCTCTAGGAATCCTCATTAAGATGGCCAAGAGCAAATTCAACTTTGACTAGGAAATCTGTCAGCCTTTTAGGACAGTCAATTTGGAAAATACGTATCCTCTAAACCAACAGACAAAAAATTCTGAAACTTTTTCAGCAGCTCAGCCTTGAAGATAGTTAATGATTTATATAGGCAAAAATCATATAGCTCATCAAAACCTCTGCAATGCGCACACAACACTATGTTTAATAGCACTCTGCATTGCTATCAAATAAGGATACACGATAATAAGTATCAGAATTTGTATCAAACAATGATACACACTAATAGCACTCTCAATTTCAATCAACCATAAAACAATAACTTTGTACATTGTTTTACAGGATTAATGTAAGCCGTCAGTAGTCCAGAGATGATAAAATCTGGCAGCAACAATTAAATTTCAGCAGTTTTGTGACACATGACGAATCCTTTGAAATCATCTGCATCTACAATTTGATCACTACATATACATTGGAATAGAACTGTATCATGAGAGAATAAAGCTATCAAGAAGCAATGGACTGAGAAGATCAAACAAAGGGTCGGTGGCTCATATTTATGTTCACCTGTCCAAATCTGAAACGCTTGACCATGGAGCACCACTTGAAATTTCAATGTTCTTTGCCCCCACTTGAAATCCACACATTATTTCCCCTTGCTCTGCTTGCCCAAATCTATGATGAAACAGTTCACCTTTTTATGATGAAACAATCATTAATAAGTTCCTCCTCATTACACACATTTATTGTATCAGATTCTTTCCTATAAACAAGTAAAGAAAAGAATCAAAGAAAAACAAGACTGCTACTGCATTCTACACAAAGGCATCAATATAATGGTACAATGCAATTTCCCTTTCCTTCCCAATGTTTTGCACGACAATGCGCCGTGATGTTGATCATCATCACGGCAAGACACCGATGAAAATCAGGCCGAGCTCCACTGGCTGGCCTTCTCGAAGCCGTTGCGGCCGTAGTAATAGTCCTCCATGGCCTGCTGGATCTGGGCACGCGAGTTCATGACGAATGGACCCTGCTGCACCACTGGCTCGTTCAGCGGCTGCCCCGCCGCCAGCGCGAACCGCAGCGGTGCGCCAGACCGATTCCACACGCTGAGCCCGTCCCCCGCGCCAAGCACGAGGCAGTGGTGCGCGCTCGCCGGCGCTGCACCCTCCTTGCCGAACACGCCCTCCCCCTCGATGATGTACACGAAGGCGTTCCAGCCCTCCGGGATTGGCTGGTGGAGCTGCGAACCTGGTTGCATTGTGAAGTCCATGTACATGGTCGGCGTCTGTGTGTAGACTGGCGACCGCACCCCGAAGGCCTCCCCGGCGATGATCCGCACCGCCACGCCATCCTTCTCGGCCTGGCTGATGTCCTTGCTCTCGAGCTCCTGGTACCGGGGCTCGATCCTGCCATTGTTTGTTCAAGCGTTTTGCAGAAGCAGAGTTAGTGTCGAGTGATTGTTCATATAGTTGGCTTCGTAGGGTACATACATCTTGTCCTTGGAGGCGAGGTTGATCCAGAGCTGCAGGCCCTTCTGCACTCCGTCGGCCGCAGGCATCTCCGAGTGCACGATGCCGCGCCCCGCCGTCATCCACTGATTTTAGAACAGAGTGTTCAGATGCAATGTTAGTTCCCAAGTCAAAATAGAATGGGTCAATTGCATGAATGGTGGTATCTCTGAAGAATTGGATGAGTAGATCGAACCTGCACATCTCCGGTCCTGATGGTGCCCGTGTGTCCGGAGAAGTCCTGGTGGGTGAACACCCCCTGCATCGGCAGAAACCCAGAAGACGGAACAGCATTTCAGCAAACACCTTGCGGGCAATATCAACATGGTGGAGGCAGAAGGGAACAGAGCACGAGATGGAAGAAGCAGAGCATGCTGGGATGCGTACGTCGAGCATGTAGGTGACGGTCTCGAAGCCCCGGTGCGGGTGGTCGGGGAAGCCGGCGGGCTTTGAGACGGAGAACTCGTCGAGCAGGAGGAACGGGTCCAGGTTCCGGACCTCGTGCCTGCAGCGGCATCAAGAAGAGACAGACGGAGGTCAACGATAGCTCCCCATGATGAGAAATTCAGAATTCACGGCGATTGAGAGGGGGATTGGGTTTCTTACCCGCCGATGCTCCGGCGGACGGTGGCGCCCTGCCCCTCGGACTGGGACAAGGACAGCACCTTCTTGACCACCTTCCTCGGGCTCTGAAACGGCACGGACGCGGCCGCCGCCGACGACGAGGAGGAAGACGAAGACATGATCGCTGGTGGGAACAAGAAGACGGCGGTCACAACAACAAGAATCAGGAAGAGGGCTAGGCACAGAAAAGGTCTGGTCTTGGCGCTACTTCTAGCAGAGCTGGAGCTCGTCTTTCTGGAAGCGAGGAGGACGCGGCGGCCGCTGTTGAAATTGGCGAGGCGCGCGAGTGCCGTATAAATAGGGGAAGCCGCAGAGTGCCTTGGCATCTCCGTTCGCCGCCGTGAGGTGAGGTGCTGGATGATGGTGGGTGCGAGGTGGGCGGGGTAAATAAACGGCGATCGAGATCAGATGCCGTCCTCCCGGTGGGCGCTGACCGCCGGGATTGAGGGGATCGGGGGCGCGCGTGGCTGCTTTCATTGCCTTCTTTTTCTATGCGGCTGCTGCGGCTTCGGCCTCCGGGACAGGTGGGAACGGGTGGGTGGATGGATCATGGATGGCCGACGACGTGCTCGCGTCCGGCCGTCGTCACCCCCGGCGCCGACGTCGGCGTCGCGTCACGAGCATCGTCATGTTCCAATATCCAACCACTCCCGTTTTCCTTTTTAAAAATAATAATAATTGTGGGCTTATTTTCTAAGTCGTGGCCAGAGTTCCCGGGAAGTTTCGAATTTCTGATAGCCGCATATACTACTACATTCAAAACGACTTTACCGTACCATTAAACAGTGGATGGACTTTGAAATAAAAATTGAGCTCGTCAAATCTGTGTGGACCGTCGGATGGAAATCTAAGGGCCGTGAGCCCTCCTTCTCCTCCGGACCGTCTTCCTCTTCTAGCCTCAGTGAACCCCCTCTGACGACGCTGGATGAGCCGCCTGCCAGCTCCACCGACGTCTGACGCTGTTGTCGCGTGCGCCTCGCCGTCATGTCCTACCAGTGTCGCTGAGACAATGACAACAAAACATGTGTGCAACATGGATCATATTGCAAACCCCATGAGCACAACATGATTCATGTTATAAAGCATTGGGTTGCATTATTCACTATGTTTAACTCTTTTCTCTCACAACAACATTGGCGGGGTATGTTTGTGGTGGTAACATAAGGCTAGTCGTAATGGTAGTATCGTAGGTAGTATCATGCGTGCTAACTAGGCAAATTTGATGAGGTGGCATAGAATTAAATGAAGAAAAAGAGGATTGAGTATCATATCATGATACCGTATCATATTAAATGATGTGCTACTATGTATCATGCATGGCAATAAATGAAGTTAGCTATGATACAAACTTATGATACTATGCACTATGGATGTAGTATCATACACTAGTATCATATGCATGATACTAGTATATGATACTCGCCATTACGACCAGCCTAAGGCAAGCTGCAAACGAAATGTTTGGGACAGCTGACGAGTCATTGCAACATGGTCATGTTGCAAACCCCCCAATAGAACATGACTCATGTTGCAATGCATTGGATCACTGAGACTAGTCACAGTGAGGAGTAATATAGAGTAGTAACATGCATATGTTACTAGTCTATGTTACTACCTTCACAATGGGTAGTAACATATATGTTGTGTCATGCATCACTTCATTTATTAGGTTGTAGATTCATTTTTTCTTGATATGCGTGATGTTACAGTAACTAGCTATGTTACCACATGCCTATCTTTCTTCATTAATTACATGCCACATCATCTATTTTGCCTAGATAAGTGTGATGTTACCACCTATGTTACTCCCACTGTGGGTAGTCTGAAGCAGCCAGAATGAACGACTTTGTGAGCGGAATCCAACAGCTCTAGAGCCGGCCAATCCAATCTGCGCGCCCACAATGACACTGTCTTCGAGGAAAACAACACACATTCAGATATCGGATGAGTCATCAGCCTCGCATGACTGCCACTTCTGTCCCAACTTTAAGATTGAAAAAAAAATAAAAGCAAAAGAGTCTCTTATTTCCTTGCCGAGGATAATCATTGTTCCTCATGATTCAAACTAAAACAAAAAACAAACACATGTGATTGTGTAGTTGTTAAAATCAATCTCAACCAGCACGGCTTGTTCTCTGAACGGATCAAATAACATCCCTGACAGATATCACTGAAAGCGACGCCCACACATGAGTGAAAATGGACAAATCTGGCCCTTCTTCTGAAACTTTAGCATAGAATGAACATGATATTTTTTTTCACAAAATGATCTATTCGCATCACGCCGAGGCGGGGGCGTCATGCTACACACAATGTCATGCTAGATAGAATGATGCCAGATTTATTCATTGTCACCACACGTGAACAATTCGACCAAGTCGAGGATAGAAGAAGTTGGAGACCCTCGATTGCTCGGGCTCTACTATCGGTATGATCACGGTTGTCTCCTCTCATCTTCAAAACATCAAGCGTACTTCCTACACAATAGAATAAAATGAAATGAAATAAAACGTACTTCAAAACATCTCTAGGCAGAGTTTTGCCCGTCTTGGGTCCTTCTGATCTAGGTGAGCGGTTTTACGCGTCTTTGAGTTCGGGTCAAGATACTCCTCTCCCCCCCCCCCCCCACCCCCACTCCTTAAGATGGCGGTGTTGCGGGTAGGTGGGGCCGTTGACGGTGAAAGATCGTCTTGGGGATAGTATTGATGTTCATGCGGTTTGTTTGCGGCAACAACAAAGTTGTGGACAAGCCGTTCTTTGGCGATTCGTGCTCCTTTTCGGTCTAGCCATGTTCTCTACGTCATCATTGCGAATCGTGAACCTGACGAAAGTTTACTTCAACAGATGCCTCAACTATGTGTTTCCTTTCTTCGGAAGGTTTCTACAATGAACCTTACTACAACGACTTCTTGGCCGCAGAATGCAATGTCGGGCTGCAGAGCGGCAACAGCGTGAAGCGGCATGTCTTTGTCTCATGATGGAGATTGAGGTTGTTTGTAGCCATGAGCCCCTGGTGGTAATTTTTCTTGTTTTGGGTGCCTTGTATCGGAAGTATTTTAATAAATATTACCTACACTTATCGTGATATTTTGAAAAAAGAAACTTTCCTCCCTAACTTTATTTAATTGAAACCACAATGTCTTACAAGCCACCAGCAAAAAGTAAAGAAACATACTATATCTTCATAACCTAGGGCGAATCTCAAATCTCGATGATTGCGGACATCCACAAGGCAGACCCTCAAATATGGCGAGATGATGAACACCCACGAAATTCAGACAATGATTTAGACGCTGCCTCTAGACAAACCAGCATGGACCAGAATATATTACAGACCAAATATGATTATTGGATCGGACTTCCCATCAACATCGCGTGACTGCCAGTTGCGTTCTAAGACACGTGACATTTTAAGCCGCCCTGTTGGCCAACCAGAATCATGATTAAGCCTCGTGATCAAACTTGGAATAAAAAAGGAAATCAGATCTGTCCATTCGCTCAACGATCATTTTCCAAGGGCCAGGAGGCGGTTCCGAAGGGATCAAGAAAAGTCTGGCCCAGACATGACTGAAAGCGACAAACCAGTGGAGCAGAGCATTGTACAGAACATGGTGTTAATTGTTGATTGCTGAGAACCAGCATAGCATTTGTCACAAGATTTTGAAGCTATTGTCACCAGTAACAGATCAATTAACTTTGCACCTACATCACAGTCATTCATACACCGGCGACGCGTCATGTTCCAAGTTCCAACCAATCCCGGGAAGTTTATAAATTCTGACAAGACACCTCAAACCGAGTGTGCCGTACCAGCATTACCAGTTAATTTGTTTGGGTAATAAAAGGCCGGCCTTTTCCCAATGAAAATATCGGTCGTTTAGAAAATAAGATTCATCTGGCAACAAATATTATATCTTCAAACCATTTCTGAAAAGCAAAATATTGGATCGTGCGTCGCCGCTACTTTTTGAGGGCGTTTGGTTGGGCTTTTACTTGGCTTTTGCACTATGGCTTATCTTTTTTTTCTTATATATATACAAACACAAATA
Organism: Triticum aestivum; assembly: GCF_018294505.1. NCBI lineage: Eukaryota > Viridiplantae > Streptophyta > Magnoliopsida > Poales > Poaceae > Triticum > Triticum aestivum. The sequence goes on from NC_057808.1 coordinate 551,850,913, forward strand.
TATCAGATTGCCTAGCGGTTCAGTTTCGATTTGGACGTTCCGAGCGGACCAAGGTAACATCCCTTTCCCAGACATCACCGAAAGCAACTGGCGCGTGAATTGGCACGTCAAACTCTAGAAAGTCGTAGAATGTCGTTCGCGGCGAACAATTCGACCAAGTCAATGATGGAAGCAGCTCGTACGTGTGGAACTTGGAGACGGGCTCTGCTGTCATTATGATGTCAGTGTGATCATGCTTCCTCCTCTGTGGTTTACATCCTCGTTACCTCCTGTACTGTCGTCTTCAAAGACAAGGAGAAGGAGTCGTCGTGATCTTCTCCACTCATGATCGACCTTGAAGCCCACACCCTCTTGTCACGTTGCCCTGGACATACTAGTAATACATACAGTAAAACTCATGTTCAGTTGGAGATACGACGGTTGTTTCACCGGCATAGCATTAGCCTAGCCTCCCAGCGCAATTCAAAAGCTGTCCCTCTTTCTCAAGGACGTATTTACCTGAGAAACTAAAAAACACAGTCAACTAAAGCTCGATCGTGTTCAGTCCCGAGTCTGATGATTTCAGTGTAAACCCAACACCAGTAGAAACAAGTACACCATGGCCAACAACAAAGAGCAGACCAGTACGTACTATCTTCTCAACACATCGCCATGACCAGGGTGGTGTTCAACTGATAATACTAGGGACTGCATCAAGTGAAGAAAGAAAGCTGCAAGTAAATACAGGCTCAACACTGTCGATACCATACAGGCAATTTTCCTCATCTGTTCCGGGTCCTTTGTTGGCATCATCTGGACAACTATTGCAGATACAATGCATCCGAATTCATCTAGAATATGCCTGGACAAACATTCTATTGGCAATATATATCCAGAGTCCCCAAGAAAAGGTTGCGCTCATAAAAAGAAAGCACCGGGTAAATTGGAAAATAATGTGCAAATATCAGCCAAATAACCTGTAATAAAACATGGCATTATATATGAAGCACACAATATGCATATAATATGATAGAAGCTCATCCTCAAGGGCGACAAGCATGTTCCTCCATCGGCATGAGCAGATGTTCAAATTATAACAACATCAAGAGGTGCACCAACGAAGCAACAATCCATGATCAAGCAAAGAGTTCAGAAAACTGCTGTGAGTAATTATGTTCACCTGTTAACAGGAAGTTAAACAAGTTAACTATGTGATGCAACTGGGAAAATAATTAATAAATGATACATTAAATTTCCAGGGATCAAATTTTTCTCCAAAATAGTTACATGAAGCATATAGATTCATAAAAGTAGAGTATTAACTATTAAGAAGAAGCAACAGATAATTAAAATAAAGTGAAGTCAATTCGTCAGCCCCAACAAAATAGACCGTGAGGCGGATCAGTTGGCAAATATTTCAAAAGCAGAGGAAAAATAGTTCATAGCTTTAGCAACAACACAGCAAAGGTTACTTGGGCCCCAAAGGGTACAGAGATAAGCTTAGATTTCATGGACCAACATAATAGTCAAAGCTTCTGATCACAAATGGTATACATCAATGCAAAAGGACTAAAGGAGTCCGGCAGGCTCATACTTGATCCAATTCATAGATATTGCAGCTCAAAGGGTATGAGAGCTAGGCCTTCAAGAAGCAGCACCGCACTCAAAAGCCGTCAGGTGAAAGGAAAACCATTCACAACATAGCTTTCTAGTGCCACGAAGAAGGTATGTGGAACAAGAGTTTGTTTGAGCCGACATTTCCAAGGATATAAGTATTGGCCATCATGATGGAAGCTGTCAACAAGTTCGCCATCGGTGTCAACATACAACAGCCATCCGCCAAGATTGAGCAGCAAGAAGACGTCACCATCCACAGACACAATGCTGGCATCCCAATAATCCTTGCACCTTCCCGAACGGTCCCTGATTTTTTCAACTAGCATTTCGAGCCGGCACTTGTAGTCCCAAACCTTGCTTTCATAGTTCTGTAACACCCATATATGAACAATTTTCATGGCATCATTGTAGCTATAGATTCCGATCTTGTCATCCATCTCAAGGATTTTTTTGAAAAGGGGAATATATTAATATGAAGCAGATATCAATTATACTCGGACTCTGCACCAACAAGATGTATAAAAACATCCAGGATGCACACAGCAAAAGAACTTAAATAAAAAGAGGAAAAAGAGACCCTGCCACGGTGAGCAATCACGCGCAGCATAGCACTCTAACCACCACCAAAGACAACATTCGGACTACAAAGAAGGTTCTCCAAAAGCAACGCCTCCAGAAAGGAAACAATGCACAAGCGTTGTGGTTGCCCGATCAAAGATAGTAGATTTTCACCCTGGAGAAAGACCGCATTCTTAAAAACAATGCCTTCAACAAGGTCACTGTCAGGCACAACCAATAAAGGCGAGACCTTAGGTATTCACTATGGAAATCACGACTCGGTACTCAAAGGAGCACCACCAACTAATAACTCCTCCAATGCTGCCGCCCCCACTTGCCGAGGCTACTACTACAAGTCACGTACCACTGGGCTCACAGGAACTCGTGTCCGGTCTGGATGAGAACATATCCTGCAAGCCAAGTCTAAACAACTGCCTATGAAGCAAAGTCTTCATCGCATCCAAGACCCCGCCTTCGCCACTTGCAGACCCTCCAATCACACCATGGCATTCTTTGCATGTGTTGATCCCATAGAAATCTTGGTGCAGACATGTCCCAAGGTGTCAACAAAACAGAGCTTCACGATACCCCAATGGAGCTGGTTATGTTGTTCTTGCGGGGCCCAATCCAATCAAGGTGTCCAAAGAGTGCCATATACACCAGTCTTTGTTTCCATTCGCAGGAGAAGTCCAAACCTCGCCAATGGGTAGAACAAAGAGGACTGGTCACAGGTAGAATGGTGACTTCACGCGAAGAAAACTAGGGCCACCGCATGGCCGGTTATTTTGCGAGACATGAGAACCCAAGATCAACCATATCTCGATGCCCACCTCCGGCAGAATGAGGAGGCCGTCACCGCCATGTCCGGGGCCGCGCGGCCGGGGGCCCAAGTGATGCGGGCAGAGCCGCTGACCTTCGTCAAAATGGTACAGATCGAGCCCTCCTGGCCAAAATGTGCCCAGATCGAGCCTGACCGCCCCGCTGCTGCTGTCGTCCGCCTGCTGCTGGCCTCCTATAGTCAGCTGCCTACCGCCGACGTGCAACTGGCGCCATCGCCATGCATCACCGCGGTTGTAGGAGCGAGGGCAAGCGCCGCCTACACACCCCTTGCCGCAACTGTCAGGAGCCCCGCCGTCGGCACGCCATGCGGGCTTTGCAAGGCGATGCCTCGAGCCGCGACGGAGGGGGGATGTGGGAAGGAGGGGTTGAAGGGTTCGGCAGTCTCCTCGATGCGGCGCGGCGCCATGGTTGTGGGGGTGGGTTAGGTCGTGGGTACAACTTTGTAATATATGACTCAATGGGAATAACCGGAGCATGCATCTGCCGGAACGACTTGACTGGTGTCAAATACCAATACTAGGCTTTGCTGCACCGGATACAAATGGAGGCTATCACAAGGAAGTTGTCTTCAAGCGCAACTCTGATGTTGTCCCCCCCCCCCCCCCCCACCCCACCCACACACACACCTCACACACCTTGGTGGCTGGTCAGAGCCCAACAAGAACACATAAACTAGTGTGGGTAGATGCCTAGTACACTAAAGCCCAACAGTTGGTGGAGGGAATCACCCTGACGCGTGGCCGGGTTACAGACGGAGAAGCAGTCGGTACGCTGTCATTGGAACGCCGAGGAGTCGTGTCACTTCAATGTCGGAGCACCAGTGAAATGTCGCATCACTCTTAGCAAGCATGAATGCAGCACTGGTGCTTTGGAGCAGCTAAATGCTTCGAGCGGGAAAAAGGGCACGAGCGAGGGAGGATTTTTGGGTGGGCCGGGCAGTCAGAAGTGGGTGTGGCAGCAATCCAGACGCCCGCAAAGCTCCCCCTCCCCGAGTTTGTTTCTGGTTTACAGGAAAATCACATCTGGACCGTTCGGCGAACTGATACATGCCTGTGTTGGGTGGCAAAACACATCCGCACCGCATGATTCGGACGGTTTGAGGGTCGGCGTTGGAGAAGATGCCCTAAGGCTATTTATTTGGCTGTCGCAGCTCATTTCCTTTGTTGGCATCATCTGGTCACCTATTTACAGATGAGCAACAAGCCTGCTGCTGACCCTAAAATAAATCAGCTTATCCTGAAAGCAATAGCGTGCATTTGGATGAAATGGTTTTCTTTTTCCAGAGTTATCCAGTGGCCAGGCCTGATCATGGTTAACTTGCTTGATTTGGCCAAAGGAAATTTGCTAGTCACCCTCTGCATGTTCCAACGATCCCCTGTGGCTGCACATGTTTAAGCAAAAATAAATAAATAGTAGTATATCAGAGCCTGTTGGCCTTCCGGAACCATGACCTTCAGCCTGAGGATGGCACCGGCGCTGAAAGTTGTTGACGGTGACAATGGCGTTCTTGGCCAAGTTGCCGCGAGGCACGACCTTGGCCTTGACGGACCATGTGACTCTGCTCTGTAATGACTGGTCAGACGATCTCCTAATCCCATCCAGCTATATCCTTAACAGAGGAGGAGCAAAAAACTGCCAGTTTCATGCTTCACCAAAACAATTCGACCGAGTCGGGGAAGCCGCGAGCGCGTGCGGGGTACAAATTGTAGACGCTCGGCTCAGGCTCGGCTCGGGCCCTGCTGTCAGCACGATGTAACTATGATCTTGGTGACTCCTCTTCTGGTTTACACTATTTGGATTTCTCACAGCTTGGAGCCGTTGTAGGTGGAACTGACCGCTACTAACTAGTGCAAAGTTCAGTAAGCACCTCCTAACTACGCCCTCTCGTCTTGAAAATATCAATCAAATGTTAGACAAAATAAAAAGATGATAAGATCAGGCATGCGGTTAGCCAACTCAAGATTCATATATATAGAAAAAGATTTTATTATCAGTGACGGCTCAGTTGAGACTTGAGAGTGATAGAGTCCTTGAGAAATATTCAGTTGGACTCATGGTTGAATCTATCTGTGTAGCGTTATCTGAGTCACTCAAAAAGCCCTTGAGAATTCTGAAAGAGCGTAATCCAAGAATCTAAAACTCGTGTGAATTTGAAATATGACGATTTCAGTGTAACCGAACACGAGTACAAGTACACCATGCCCAACAGGCATTGGATGGTTTTTCCCCTCCTTTCTTTTTTGGCCTCTCCTCTGTATGGAGATAAAATTGACCCAAACACTTTAGCTCCAAGAAGCTATATTCTGGAAGCTAAGCCCAAGACCAGTGTAAAAAAGAGCGACCTCGGCCCGGCTCTACCAAAACATAAATCTGGAGTTTGCCCCCTTTATTTTATATAGGGATTGATACTAATTTGGCTTGCACTGGCCATCTGTCGTGGTCAATGTCGTCATCGTCTGTACAGGAAACAGTAAGCCTTTAAATTCAAAGCAGGTTGAAGCAACCAAGCGATGCATGTATTGAAATGAAATAATGAATAAAAAATAACCATAATTCATCCAAAAAATGGCAAGGTAGATTAATTAAAGGAGCTGGAGTAAGAGATGCTTATGGACAAGATTTGTTAAAAAAAGCTTAGTACGAGATACTGATGGACGTATGTAAAATAAGGCTAAACGTACCTAAGGTGGTGCTACAAAACAACACATTCTTACCTTAGTTAACAATAGAAGAAAAATACTACACTTGCATCACCCTCAATAAACTCATATACTCTCTCCGTCCCAAATTACTTGTCGTGGAAATGGATAAAAATTAATATATCTTGAACTAAAATACGTCTAGAAAAATCCATTTCTGCGAGAAGTAATTCTGGACAGAGGGAGTATAATATATTCAATACTATTCACTAGTAGAAAACAGGGCTTTGGTCACAGGGCAGTATTCACATTAGTCCCGGTTCAGTCACGAACCGGGACTAATGTGAGCATTGGTCCCGGTTCGTGCGGCTAAGGCATTAGTCCCGGTTCACCTGGGCCCTTTAGTCCCGGTTGGTGCCACGAACCGGGACTAAAGGGTGCGATGCCCATTAGTACCGGTTGGTGGCACCAACCGGGACTAAAGGTTAGACCTTTAGTCCCGGTTGGTGCCATCAACCGGTACTAATGGGCTTTTTTCAAACTCTACCACCCCCCCCCCTCCAGTGGACCGCCTTTTCAGTTTTAGAAAAAACAAAAGAAAATGATGGAAATGTCAATAAAATAAAATAAAATAAAATAAGTTTCCCATGTGATATGTGGTCTAGTTGTTGGGAAAATTTAGAAATATGAATTTCGACTTTATTTGCAAAATCTCTCTGGAATTTGTAAAATGGGCATAACTTTTGCATACGAACTCGGATTAAAAAGTTTTTTATATGAAAAATCATCCACTCGAATAGTTACATCCGAATTTAACTGGGGAACCCCGTTAAACATTTTTAAAATCCTTAAAAAACCTAACAGAAAAAAGTTACGGGGCTTTTAAGATTTAGAGTGGAAAAAAATCGAAAAAATTTCAAACTTACTAGTGGCGCACCATTTGCTAGGTGCACCACTAGTAACAGAAAAAAATATAGTTTCAAATTCTTTTTGTGGAAAAAATGTGGTCAAATCTGGTCAAACCGTGGTCAAACTAATTATTCTAGAATATTAGTGTTACTAAATAATTATTTCAGTTTTTTTGAATTTTGGTCAAATCTGGTCAAACTGTGGTCAAACAATGGTCAAACTAATTATTGAAGAAATATTAGTGTTACTAAATAATTATTGTTTTTTAAAACTATAGTTTCAAACTCAAACAGTGAAATGTGTCACTTCATGCTCAAGCTAAATTCCTGAGGGTTAATAGGATTGACAACTTACTATTGTCAGGAAAACAACAAGTGCAGACTTGGAAACGAGGGAGAACAGAACCCGGAAGTTAAGCGTGCTCAGGCTAGAGTAGTGAGAGGATGGGTGACCACTAGTAGGAAAAGGGGCTTTTACCCCGGTTTGTAAGGGCCTTTTGTCCCGGTTTTCGAAACGGGACTAAAGGGTCGTTACTAAAGCCCTAACCCTTTAGTCCCGGTTCTTACACGAACCGGGACAGAAGGTCCTCCACGTGGCCGCTGCTGCCAGCCCAGGCAGGGGGGCCTTTGGTCCCGGTTGGTGCCACCAACCGGGACCAATAGGCAGGGCCTTTTGTCCCGGTTGGTGTCACCAACCGGGACCAATAGGCATCCACGCGTCAGCATTTCAGGGGCTGGGGTTTTTGTTTTTTTTTTGAAAGAGGGGTTGGGGGGTTTTGGGGGGTTTTGTATGGTTAATTTAGGTGTTTCATATATTGTGTTAGCTAGCTAATTAATAGAGAGAAGTGTCCTCTCATATCTCCGTGCTTGGTTGACACTACGTATTATATACGTATGGAGAGGACTAGACACGCTAGCTAGTAATCAAATGAAGGAAACAGAAGATCGTCGTGAACATATGCATACAGAGAGAAGTGATATCGACCACCTCTCCTTCTCCGAGAGATTGGTTGAACAACAAGTTCTCGTATATCTATCCGACACTACCGGCTACATGTATACAATAATTATCTCTTACAATACAATCTCCTAATTAAATTGTAAGAACACAGGGTCCACATAGTATTCTCCGTTTTCAGCGATCACGTGGTCAAGGAAGAATGCCGCCAATTCCTCTTGAATTCCTCGCATACGATCTGGTGCTAGGAGTTCATCCCGCTTCGGAAACATCTAATTTGAAGAAAGGGGTCAATACATATATATATGAATAAATGAAACTAAACACAAATGATGGTAATAAAATAAAATTGTGAATATTATTGCTTACGCACTTCATATTGTTCTTCAGAGTAGCCCCGCTCACAGGTCGTGTAGCGGATGGACTCGCAAACGTAGTATCCACAGTAATTATTCCCGGGTTCCTGCCACAACCACTTTACAAGAAATAGAGGTCAATCAAACTGATAAGCAAGCATGCTTAATGGTATTGATGAAACTAGCGCTTGAATCACTAGGAGATGCACGGAACATGATACTATAGTACTTACTTTCGGGTGTTTAAATTGCAGCTTCTTCGGCAGTCTCGGAGCTTTTGTGGTGAATTTTCTCCAAACCCTGCCAGACAAAGAAAACAATTACTTGATATCAGGAAATGAACAAAGTTGTTGATATGGTGGATAATGATCGATTTAACTTACTTCTCGAGCATTTGAGTCATGTTCGCATAGTCCTGGGGATCTTTTCGTCTCGAGTCTAAGACGGTTACTACTCCCTGCTCAAGCTTAATCTCTAGGAGAATATAGTGGAAGCTGCACATGCATGCATAAGCATCAATTACATTACCATAACCTGGACTAATAAGGGAAACCGAATATGCACAAGACAGTAACACTCACTTGAAGTTGTAAGGAAAGAGTATTATATCTTTGTTTTGATTTAATACCAACGATTGTAGCAAGTTGGCCTCGGCTTCTTGGGATGTTTTTCAACCATATATGCATCTATGAGATTTGTGTTAATGAACCCAATATCACCGATTTGTCTTTTCTTCAACTCGGCGATCTTCAATCTGCATAATATAGTGAGGATAATTATAAATACATGCAATGAAAGAGCTGACCTATATAGAGAGACTTAATGACAGAAGTAGTACTACTTACAGACAGTAGCAAGTGATCGTTGTTTTATCGAGGGCCTTTTGATTGTAAAACTGGAAGAAATCCTCAAATGGAACATTCAGCAGTTCAATTTCAACGAGGTCATGCTCCGGTTTAACTCTCAGCGTCAAAGTACTCGTCCCATCAGACTCTCTGCAGGTTTTCATGTACCAATCATGTAATCTTCGCATCATCGTTGTTAGAGATCTTTCATCTTTGATGAGAGGCTTCCCGTAATGGTATTTGTGTTCGTCCACCTCCATGATTTCATAATGTACATCGTCGGGCAGGTAATCTCCATCCTCGGATCATTAGCGACGATGTCTTTTGACACCTTGAGCGGGGGGCACGATTGGTTCGCTTGTTCGCCGAGCTGGGCAATTTTTTTCCCAGCTCGTCGTTCTTTTAACCTTTGATCACTGACAGTACTTCCCGACCGCTCCGCTTCGGCATATGTCTTTGCAAGAATGCGCTCATAGTTGCCTCTCGACGGAGACTTTGGTGGTTTTGTCAGGGCAGCCAGAGTGCGCTTTGCTTTCACCGGATCTACCTTCTCCTCCGGAGTTGGATGTTTCTTTGCTTTCACCCCTTCAAAGAAGTTTGTCACTTCGGCTCGCACGATCTTCCTGGTTTCCTCCTCGGTCCTCTCGTATGGTAACTTCTCTGGAGTCTTCAGAGAAGGACCGAATCTGTATTGCCTCCCGCCTCTGGCAGCTGTACTGCTAGATGCCGGCAGAGCAGACGGAGCAGCTGCGGCTGTCTTCTTTCCTTGCTTACGAGGTGGAGGAGAAGGACTACGACGCGCCGGAGCAACCGCAGCGGCGGCGGGTCTCTTCCGCCCTTGCTGACGAGGCGGAGAAGGAGGAGGCTGGCTGCTCTGGCGCGCCGGCGCAGGCGGAGGAGGAGGCGGAGTGCCGCCACGCGCCGGAGAAGGAGGCTGAGTGCCCTGATCACTCGCCGGAGGAGGAGGCGGAGTGCCGCCACGAGCCGGAGAAGGAGGCTGAGTGCCCTGATCACTCGCCGGAGGAGGAGGCGGAGGAGGAGGCGGACTGCCCTTACTCGCCGGAGCCGTCCAGTTCGGAAGGTTGATGAGCTCCTTCCACCATAGGCACGGAGTCTTCAGAGCTAAACCCAGCCGAGTCTCCCCTTCACCGGTAGGGTGGTCAAGCTGGAGGTCCTCAAATCCCTCCGTTATTTCATCCACCATCACCCTAGCATATCCTTCTGGAATCGGCCGGCAAGGGTAGGTTGCGTCGGGTTCAGGAGGTAAAACAGAGCCAACAGCCGCCATGACTTTGAAGTTCTGCCATTGCGCTATAAGGTGGCAATGTTGAGACTCCGTGATAGCATCCACGGGGTAGCTAGCAGGAGCCGTCAAGACATGCTCCAGCTGAAGCAGCTCGGTGGAAGCCACGCTGCTTCTCCGCTGAAATGGCGGGGTAGCTTCGGGGGTAGTTTCGGCATGTCGATTGCCGTCTCGTTCCTCTAGCGCTTGAACCCTTTCGTGCAGCTTCTGAATTTGGGTCTGCTCCATTTTTTTCCTCCTCTCATGGCTTTTGTAACCGCCTGCGTCCGGAAAACCAGCCTTCCACAGAACGGAGCCTGGCGTGCCTCATGTCCGTCCAGGGTGCTCAGGATTCCCGAGGGCCATTGTGAGCTCGTCGTTCTCTCTGTCTGGAACGAACGTCCCTTCCTACGCTGCGTCGATATATTGCTGAATCTTCTTGACTGGTATTCTCAAAAGCTCGTTCGTCCAAACGCACCTCCCTGATACAGGGTCCAAGGTTCCGCCAGCCCCGAAGAACCAAGTCCGGCAACGGTCTGTCCAGTTCATTGTCTGTGGTTCGATCCCTTTTTCAAGCAGATCATTCTCAGCCTTGGCCCACTTAGGCCGGGCTTTGAGGTAGCCACCTGACCCCGTGCGATGGTGAAGCTTCTTCTTCGCAGCATTCTTCTTGTTTGTCGCTGACATCTTCTTACTCTTTTCCGATGTCTTGTGGGCCACAAATGCGGGCCAGTGATCTCTGATCTTCTCATACCGACCGATGAATTCTGGTGTCTCTTCTTTGTCGACAAACGTTTTCAGCTCATTCTTCCACCTCCTGAATAGGTCTACCATCTTCTTAAGAGCATGAGACTTGATTAATTGCTCTTTAACTGGCTTCTCCGGATCCTCCTCTGGCGGTAGGGTGAAATTTGCCTTCAGCTCAGTCCAAAGATCATCTTTCTGTATATCATTGACATAAGACACCTCAGGGTCTTCCTTCTTAGGCTTATACCATTGGTGGATGCTGATCGGGATCTTGTCCCTAACTAGAACCCCGCACTGAGCAGCAAATGCATCCTTTGTCCGGATGGGTTCAATCGGTTGGCCGTCGCGCGCGATTGCTGTGATCTCAAACCTTTCATCCGAGCGCAACTTTCTCTTCGGGCCTCGTCTCTTTACCGCAGTTGTGCTCGATCCGGAGGGCTAGAAAAAAGAAGAAAGACGAGTGTTAATTAATATGTGTACATACCAAAACAATGAATGCATCAATTAGCTAGTCAGCACAGGCTTAACTAATATATTTACCTGGCCGGACTCTGTTCGGTCACCGAAGCCGTCACCACGGGCTCCTTCTTGCACCAGCATTGGGTCACCGGAGCCATCATAATCATGTCTTTCCTCCTCCACTCTTCGATCACCGTAGCCTGCTTCTTCACCCTGTTCTTCCAGACCATCATTGTCATTAAGATACAACAAGATATCACCTCCGGCTAAGATTATGTCCCCCAACACCTCTTCTGCTTGCTCGTCCCGTCCGTGCTCCATTGTTTCTGCAAATATTACAACATGGCAATTATTACACAAACATGACAGCAGGTGGTTAGTGCAAACGTAGACCTAGCTTATTCCGGGTTTGGGGTGGCCTCAGCAACGCTTCAAGGGTAGGGGCGCGGCGGGAGGGGGTAGGAGACCGACATCGTTTTTTTCTATGGTTTGGGTGTGATCGAGAGTTTTGGTCGAGCGAGAGGGCCGGGGGGTGCTCCCGTGGTATAAGTTATCACGGTCGAGAGGGGGTATAAATATCGACCGTCCATCATGTCGAAGTTATCTGGGAGGGAGTTATATATATCGACAACGACGACATACATACATGGGAAAATAATGTTATCGGGGAGGGGGTATATCGACCCCCCCCCCCCCGTGTTGAAGTTATCGGGAGGGGGTTATATCGACAACGACAATGAACGTACATGGGAAAATAATATTATCGGGGAGGGGGTATATCGACCCCCCCTTGTGTTGAAGTTATGGGGAGAGGGGTATATCGACGACGACAGACCCGATAAAACATAAGAAAACGAAGAAGAAACAAAAAAAGGAGAAGAAGAAAAGGAATAGAGGAGAAGATCGAAGAAAAAAAAGAAGAAAAAAAAGAGGAGAAGAAGAAAGGAATAGAAGAGAAGAAGAAAAAAATAGAATTTTTTCTATTTTTTTCTTCTTCTCTTCTATTCCTTTCTTCTTCTCCTCTTCTTTTTCTTCTTTTTTCCTCTTCTTATTTATTTCTCCTCTTCTTCCGCTCCTCTTCTTCTCCTTTCTTCCTCTTCTTATTTTCCTTTTTCCTCTCATTCATAAAAAAATGTTCAAATAGAAAATTTCGAAAAAAAGTAAAGGTTTTGCCTAATGCATTGTTCATATGAATATACAAACATTTGCATATTCTACAATAATTAATATCACCAAAAAAACTATGAACAGAAAAAATCCTAACTTTTCTAAAAATCTATCTTTTGCATATATACATGAAAATATATATACACAGAGAACATATATACATACATATACACAGAGAAAATGCAAAAAAAATCTTAAAAAAGGACATATAAACAGATATACACACATACATATACATATAAGCATATTAATGTGCAGAAAAAACAGGGAGGAATTAGGGGGCAGTGCCGGCCCTGACCAAGGCGACGGCGGCGCGTCGGGGCAGGGGCAGAGGCGACGGCGGCGTGGTCGGGGCAGGGGCAGAGGCGTCGGCGGCGAAGGGCGGGGCAGGGCGACGGCGACGACGGGGACGGGCCGGGGCGGCGCGCGTCGGGGCAGGTGCGCGGCTGACGGCGAGGGCGCGGGCAACGGCGACGGCGACGACGGGCACGAGCGACGGCGACGGCGGGGGCGGCGGGCGGCGGGCGGCGTCGGGGCAGCCTGGCGGCGTCGGCGTCGTCGGGGCGGCAACTGCTAGGTAACTCTGAAAATTTCCTAAGTGTGAACTTATATAGCAAAGCCTTTAGTCCCGGTTCGTGGCACCAACCGGGACTAAAGGTAGGCATTAATCCCGGATGGTGCCACCAACCGGGACCAAAGCCCTCTTTTCAGCAGCGCAAAGGGCGGGAAGCGGCGGTATTTGGTCCTGGTTGGTGGCACCAACCGGGACTAAAGGGGGGGCATTGGTCCCGGTTGGTGCCATGAACCGGTATCAATGCACCCCTTTAGTCCCGGTTGGTGGCACCAACCGGGACCAAAGGCCTCTTGCTGCCCGCGTCGCGGCCAAAAGTTTAGTCCCACCTCGCTAGTTGAGAAGGGCTCGGAGTGGTTTATAAGCCCCGCTGCGGCTGCTGTCTCGAACTCCTTTCTATAGCAGGCTTCTGGGCCTAACTTTGGCGCGCTGCCCATTGAGCCCTCTAGCCCTTTTGGGTCTGTATTTGCAAACCCGAGGGTTGGAGGTCCAGCGGACAGTGCCCCAACAATTTTTTTGCTGTATTTAGTTTTTTGTTTTCTTTTTTGCTTTATTTATTTTGTTTTGTTTCTACTTACAACCAAAAACTTATTTATTTTATTTTATTTTGTTTCTAATTACTTCTTTATTTTACTTTATGATAATTCTTTTTGCTATTAAAGTTTCTATCAAAAAAAGTTCTTTATGAAAATTCTTTTTGCTGGTTAATCGGACGTTTTCCAGTAGAAACCCCCTCAGTGCAACCGGAAGCGGTTGTGTCATAATCACGTGGCAGTCATGAGACTTTAGGTCCTGGAACTTTTTCTCTGGCACATTTATTATTCCCTGTATATTCGACGAGAAGCCAGTCGGGACCTTCATACTGAGCAGGCATTCAAAGAAGATTTCTTTCTCTTCTTTCGTAAGAGCGTAGCTGGCAGGACCTTCATACTGCTTCGGAGGCATGCCGTCTTTTTCGTGCAAACATTGCAGGTCCTCCCGTGCCTCGGGTGTATCTTTTGTCTTCCCATACACGCCCAAGAAGCCTAGCAGGTTCACGCAAAGGTTCTTCGTCACGTGCCTCACGTCGATTGAAGAGCGGACCTCTAGCTCTTTCCAGTAGGGTAGTGTTGGAAATATGCCCTAGAGGCAATAATAAATTGGTTATTATTATATTTCCTTATTCATGATAATCGTTTATTATCCGTGCTAGAATTGTATTGATAGGAAACTCAGATACATGTGTGGATACATAGACAACACCATGTCCCTAGTAAGCCTCTAGTTGACTAGCTCGTTGATCAATAGATGGTTACGGTTTCCTGACCATGGACATTGGATGTCGTTGATAACGGGATCACATCATTAGGAGAATGATGTGATGGACAAGACCCAATCCTAAGCCTAGCACAAGATCGTGTAGTTCGTTTGCTCAGAGCTTTTCTAATGTCAAGTATCATTTCCTTAGACCATGAGATTGTGCAACTCCCGGATACCGTAGGAATGCTTTGGGTGTGCCAAACGTCACAACATAACTGGGTGGCTATAAAGGTGCACTACGGGTATCTCCGAAAGTGTCTATTGGGTTGGCACGAATCGAGACTGGGATTTGTCACTCCGTGTAAACGGAGAGGTATCTCTGGGCCCACTCGGTAGGACATCATCATAATGTCAACAGTGTGACCAAGGAGTTGATCACGGGTTGATGTGAGTTATGGAAAGAGTAAAGAGACTTGCCGGTAACGAGATTGAACAAGGTATAGGGATACCGACGATCGAATCTCGGGCAAGTAACATACCGTTAGACAAAGGGAATTGCATACGGGATTGATTGAATCCCCGACATCGTGGTTCATCCGATCAGATCATCGTGGAACATGTGGGAGCCAACATGGGTATCCAGATCCCGCTGTTGGTTATTGACCGGAGAACGTCTCGGTCATGTCTGCATGGTTCCCGAACCCATAGGGTCTACACGCTTAAGGTTCGATGACGCTAGGGTTATAGGGAAAGTATGTACGTGGTTACCGAATGTTGTTCGGAGTCCCGGATGAGATCCCGGACGTCACAAGGAGTTCCGGAATGGTCCGAAGGTAAAGATTTATATATGGGAAGTCCTGTTTTGGTCACCGGAAAAGTTTCGGGTGAAATCGGTAATGTACCGGGACCACCGGGAGGGTCCCGGGGGTCCACCAAGTGGGGCCACCAGCCCCAGAAGGCTGCGTGGGCCAAGTGTGGGAGGGGACCAGCCCCAGGTGGGCTGGTGCGCCCCCCACCAAGGCCCAAGGCGCATGGGAGAGTGGGAGGGGGCAAACCCTAGGTCCAGATGGGCCTTAGGGCCCATCTAGTGGGGCGCCCCCCTCTCCTCCCCTTGGCCGCCCCCCTTGATGGGATCTAGGGCTGGCCGCCTCCTCTTGGGGGTGGAAACCCTAAGGGGGGCGCAGCCCCCTCCCCCTATATATAGTTGAGGTTTGGGCTGCCCAAGACACACGAGAACATCTCTCTTTCGGTGCAGCCCTACCCCTCTCCCTCCTCCTCCTCTCCCGCGGTGCTTGGCGAAGCCCTGCGGGATTGCCACGCTCCTCCACCACCACCACGCCGTCGTGCTGCTGCTGGATGGAGTCTTCCCCAACCTCTCCCTCTCTCCTTGCTGGATCAAGGCGTGGGAGACGTCACCGGGCTGCACGTGTGTTGAACGCGGAGGCACCGTTCTTCGGTGCTTAGATCGGAATCAACCGCGATCTGAATCGCTTCGAGTACGACTCCCTCATCCGCGTTCTTGCAACGCTTCCGCATCGCGATCTACAAGGGTATGTAGATGCACTCCCCTTCCCCTCGTTGCTAGATTACTCCATAGATTGATCTTGGTGATGCGTAGAAAATTTTGAATTTCTGCTACGTTCCCCAACAGTGGCATCATGAGCTAGGTCTATGCGTAGTTTCTATGCACGAGTAGAACACAAAGTAGTTGTGGGCGTCGATGTTGTCAATTCTTCTTGCCGCTACTAGTCTTATCTTGTTTCGGCGGCATTGTGGGATGAAGCGGCCCGGACCGACCTTACACGTACACTTACGTGAGACAGGTTCCACCGACTGACATGCACTAGTTGCATAAGGTGGCTAGCGGGTGTCTGTCTCTCCCACTTTAGTCGGAACGGATTCGATGAAAAGGGTCCTTATGAAGGGTAAATAGAAATTGGCATATCACGTTGTGGTTTTACGTAGGTAAGAAACGTTCTTGCTAGAAACCTATACAAGCCACGTAAAAACTTGCAACAACAATTAGAGGACGTCTAACTTGTTTTTGCAGCATGTGCTATGTGATGTGATATGGCCAGAAGATGTGATGAATGATATATGTGATGTATGAGATTGATCATATTCTTGTAATAGGAATCACGACTTGCATGTCGATGAGTATGACAACCGGCAGGAGCCATAGGAGTTGTCTTTATTTTTGTATGACCTGCGTGTCATTGAATAACGCCATGTAAATTACTTTACTTTATTGCTAAACGCGTTAGCCATAGAAGTAGAAGTAATCGTTGGCGTGACAACTTCATGAAGACACAATGATGGAGATCATGATGATGGAGATCATGGTGTCATGCCGGTGACGAAGATGATCATGGTGCCCCGAAGATGGAGATCAAAGGAGCAGAATGATATTGGCCATATCATGTCACTATTTGATTGCATGTGATGTTTATCATGTTTTGCATCTTATTTGCTTAGAACGACGGTAGTAAGTAAGATGATCCCTTATAATAATTTCAAGAAAGTGTTCCCCCTAACTGTGCACCGTTGCGAAGGTTCGTTGTTTCGAAGCACCACGTGATGATCGGGTGTGATAGATTCTAACGTTCGAATACAACGGGTGTTGACGAGCCTAGCATGTACAGACATGGCCTCGGAACACAAGCAAAACACTTAGGTCGACTTGACGAGCCTAGCATGTACAGACATGGCCTCGGAACACAAGAGACCGAAAGGTCGAACATGAGTCGTATAGCAGATACGATCAACATGGAGATGTTCACCGATGATGACTAGTCCGTCTCACGTGATGATCGGACACGGCCTAGTTTGACTCGGATCATGTATCACTTAGATGACTAGAGGGATGTCTATCTGAGTGGGAGTTCAATAATCAGATGAACTTCATTATCATGAACATAGTCAAAAGGTCTTTGCAAATTATGTCATACGCTTAGTTCTACTGTTTAAGATATGTTCCTAGAGAAAATTTAGTTGAAAGTTGGTAGTAGCAATTATGCGGACTGGGTCCGTAAACTGAGGATTGTCCTCATTGCTGCACAGAAGGCTTATGTCCTTAATGCACCGCTCGGTGTGCTGAACCTCAGCGTCGTCTGTAGATGTTGCGGAACATCTGACATACACGTTTTGATAACTACGTGATAGTTCAGTGCGTAATGCTAACGGTTTAGAATTGTGGCACCAAAGACGGTTTTTGAAACGTCGCAGAACATATGAGATGTTCCGAAGACTGAAATTGGGATTTCAGACTAGTGCCCACGTCAAGAGGTATGAGACCTCTGACAAGTTTCTTAAGCCTGCAGACTAAGGGAGAAAAGCTCAATCGTTGAGCATGTGCTCAGATTGTCTGAGTGCCACAATCGCTTGAATCGAGTGGGAGTTAATCTCCCAGATGAGATAGTGATAGTTCTCCATAGTCACTGCCACCAAGCTAGTAGAGCTTCGTGATGAACTATAACATATCAGGGATAGTTATGATGATCCTTGAGCTATTCGCGATGTTTGACACCGCGAGAGTAGAAATCAAGAAGGAGCATCAATTGTTGATGGTTAGTAAAACCACTAGTTTAAGAAGGGCAAGGGCAAAAGGGATACTTCATGAAACAGCAAGTCGTTTGCTGCTCTAGTGAAGAATCCCAAGGTTGAACCCAAACCCGAGACTAAGTGCTTTTGTAATGAGGGGAACGGTCACTGAAGCAGTACTACCCTAGATACTTGGTAGATGAGAAGGCAGGCAAGGTCGACAGAAGTATATTGGATATACATTATATGAATGTGTACTTTACTAGTACTCCTAGCAGCACCAGGGTATTAGATACCGGTTCGGTTGCTAAGTGTTAGTAACTCGAAATAAAAGCTGCGGAATAAACGGAGACTAGCTAAAGGTGAGATGACGATATGTGTTGGAAGTGTTTCCAAGGTTGATGTGATCAAGCATCGCATGCTCCCTCTACCATCGAGATTTGGTGTTTGCGTTGAGCATGATTGGATTATGTTTATCGCAATACGGTTATTCATTTAAGGAGAATAATGGTTACTCTGTTTATTTGAATAATACCTTCAATGGTCTTGCACCTAAAATGAATCTCGATCGTAGTGATACACATGTTCGTGCCAAAAGATATAAAATAGTAATGATAGTACCACATACTTGTGGCACTGCCACTTGAGTCATATTGGTATAGAACGCATGAAGAAGCTCCATGTAGATGGATCTTTGGACTCAGTCGTTTTTGAAAAGATTGAGACATGCGAACCATGTCTATTGGTATATATGCATGAAGAAACTCCATGCAGATGGATCGTTTGGACTCACTTGATTTTGAATCACTTGAGACATGCAAATCATACCACATGGGCAAGATGACTGAAAGTCCTCGTTTTCAGTAAGATGGAACAAGAGAGCAACTTATTGGAAGTAATACATTTTGATGTATGCAGTCCAATGAGTGCTGAGGCATGCAGTGGATATCGTTATGTTCTTACTTCACAGATGATTTGAGTAGATGCTGAGTGTATTTACTTGATGAAACACAAGTCTGAATTATTGAAAGGTTCAAGTAATTTCAGAGTGAAGTTGAAGATCGTCGTGACAAGAGGATAAAATGTCTGTGATATGATCATAGAGATGAGTATCTGAGTTACGAGTTTGGCACACAATTAAGACATTGTGGAAAGTGTTTCACAATTAATACCGCCTGGAACACCATAGTGTGATGGTGTGTCCGAACATCATAACTGCACCCTATTGGATATGGTGCATACCATGATGTCTCTTATCGAATTACCACTATCGTTTATGGGTTAGGCATTAGAGACAACCGCATTCACTTTAAAAGGGGCACCACGCAATTCCGTTGAGACGACACCGTTTAGAGAAACCTAAGTTGTCGTTTCTTAAAAGTTTGGGGCTGCGATGCTTATGTGAAAAAGTTTCAGGCTGATAAGCTCGAACCCAAAGCGGATAAATGCATCTTCATAGAAAACCCAAAACAGTTGGGTATACCTCCTATTTCAGATCTGGAAGCAAAAGTAATTGCTTCTAGAAACGAGTCCTTTCTCGAGAAAAAGTTTCTCTCGAAAGAATTGAGTGGGAGGATGGTGGAGACTTGATAAGGTTATTGAACCGTCACTTCAACTAGTGTGTAGCAGGGCACAG
Organism: Triticum aestivum; assembly: GCF_018294505.1. Taxonomy (NCBI): domain Eukaryota; kingdom Viridiplantae; phylum Streptophyta; class Magnoliopsida; order Poales; family Poaceae; genus Triticum; species Triticum aestivum. Next base: position 551,870,254 of record NC_057808.1, read on the forward strand.
GAAGTTGTTCCTGTGGCACCTATACCAATTGAAGTGGAAGCTTATGATAGTGATCATGAAACTTCGGATCAAGTCACCACCAAACCTCGTAGGACGACGAGGATGCGTGCTACTTCAGAGTGGTACGTGATCCTGTCTGAGATATCATGTTGTTGGACAATACTGAACCTACGAGCTATGGAGAAGCGATGGTGGGCCCATATTCCGACAAATGGTTAGAAGCCATGAAATCCGAGATAAATGGATCTTTGAGAAGAAGACGGACGTGGACGGTAATGTTACCGTCTATGAAGCTCGACTTGTGGCAAAGAGTATTTCCACAAGTTCAAGGAGTTGACTACGATGAGATTTTCTCATCCGTAGCGATGCTTAAGTCCGTCGGAATCATGTTAGCATTAGCTGCATTTATGAAATCTGGCAGATGGATGTCAAAACAAGTTTCCTTACCAGTTTTCGTAAGGAAAGGTTGTATGTGATACAATCAGAAAGGTTTTGTCGATCCTAAGGATGCTAAAAGGTATGCTAGCTCCAGCGATCCTTCCATGGACTAGAGCAAGCATCTCGGAGTCAGAATATACGCTTTGATGGAGTGATCAAAGTTTTTGGGTTTATACAAAGTTTGTTAGAAACTTGTATTTACAATAAAGTGAGTGGGAGCGCTACAACATTTCTGATAAGTATATGTGAATGACATATTGTTGATCCGAAATGATGTAAAATTTCTGGAAAGCATAAAGGGTTGTTTGAAAGGAGTTTTTCAAAGGAAGACCTGGATAAAAGCTGCTTACATATTGGGCATCAAGATCTATAGAGATAGATCAAGACGCCTGATGATACTTTCAAAGAACGCACACCTTGACATGATTTTGAAAGAGTTCAAAATAGATCAGCAAAGAAGGAGTTCTTGGCTGTGTTACAAGGTGTGAGTATTGAGTAAGACTCAAGACCTGACCACAGCAGAAGAGAGAGAAAGGACGAAGGTCGTCCCCTATGCTTTAGACGTAGGCTCTACAGTATGCTATGCTGTGTACCGCACATGAAGTGTGCCTTGCCATGAGTTGGTCAAGGGGTACAATAGTGATCCGGGAATGGATCACATGACAGCGGTCGAACTTATCCTTAGTACCTAGTGGACTAAGGAATTTTCTCGATTATGGAGGTGAAAAGGAGTTCGTCGTAAAGGGTTACGTCGATGCGAACTTTGACACTAATCCGGATGACTCTGAGTAGTAAACCGGATTCGTATAGTAGAGCAATTATTTGAAATGGCTCCAAATAGCGCGTGGTAGCATCCACAAGATGACATAGATATTCGTAAAGCACACACGGATCTGAAAGGTTCAGACCCGTTGACTAATAACCTCTCTCACAAGCATAACATGATCAAACCAGAACTCATTGAGTGTTAATCACATAGTGATGTGAACTAGATTGTTGACTCTAGTAAACTCTTTGGATGTTGGTCACATGGTGATGTGACCTATGAGTGTTAATCACATGGTGATGTGAACTAGATTATTGACTCTAGTGCAAGTGGGAGACTGTTGGAAATATGCCCTAGAGGCAATAATAAATTGGTTATTATTATATTTCCTTGTTCATGATAATCGTTTATTATCCATGCTAGAATTGTATTGATAGGAAACTCAGATACATGTGTGGATACATAGACAACACCATGTCCCTAGTAAGCCTCTAGTTGACTAGCTCGTTGATCAATAGATGGTTACGGTTTCCTGACCATGGACATTGGATGTCGTTGATAACGGGATCACATCATTAGGAGAATGATGTGATGGACAAGACCCAATCCTAAGCCTAGCACAAGATCGTGTAGTTCGTTTGCTCAGAGCTTTTCTAATGTCAAGTATCATTTCCTTAGACCATGAGATTGTGCAACTCCCGGATACCGTAGGAATGCTTTGGGTGTACCAAACGTCACAACGTAACTGGGTGGCTATAAAGGTGCACTACAGGTATCTCCGAAAGTGTCTGTTGGGTTGGCACGAATCGAGACTGGGATTTGTCACTCCGTGTAAACGGAGAGGTATCTCTGGGCCCACTCGGTAGGACATCATCATAATGTGCACAGTGTGACCAAGGAGTTGATCACGGGATGATGTGAGTTACGGAACGAGTAAAGAGACTTGCCGGTAACGAGATTGAACAAGGTATAGGGATACCGACGATCGAATCTCGGGCAAGTAACATACCGATAGACAAAGGGAATTGCATACGGGATTGATTGAATCCCCGACATCGTGGTTCATCCGATGAGATCATCGTGGAACATGTGGGAGCCAACATGGGTATCCAGATCCCGCTGTTGGTTATTGACCGGAGAACGTCTCGGTCATGTCTGCATGGTTCCCGAACCCGTAGGGTCTACACGCTTAAGGTTCGATGACGCTAGGGTTATAGGGAAAGTATGTACGTGGTTACCGAATGTTGTTCGGAGTCCCGGATGAGATCCCGGACGTCACGAGGAGTTCCGGAATGGTCCGGAGGTAAAGATTTATATATGGGAAGTCCTGTTTTGGTCACCGGAAAAGTTTCGGGTGAAATCGGTAATGTACCGGGACCACCGGGAGGGTCCCGGGGGTCCACCAAGTGGGGCCACCAGCCCCAGAAGGCTGCGTGGGCCAAGTGTGGGAGGGGACCAGCCCCAGGTGGGCTGGTGCGCCCCCCCCACCAAGGCCCAAGGCGCATGGGAGAGTGGGAGGGGGCAAACCCTAGGTCCAGATGGGCCTTAGGGCCCTTCTAGTGGGGCGCCCCCCCTCTCCTCCCCTTGGCCGCCCCCCTTGATGGGATCTAGGGCTGGCCGCCTCCTCTTGGGGGTGGAAACCCTAAGGGGGGCGCAGCCCCCTCCCCCCCTATATATAGTTGAGGTTTGGGCTGCCCAAGACACACGAGAACATCTCTCTTTCGGTGCAGCCCTACCCCTCTCCCTCCTCCTCCTCTCCCGCGGTGCTTGGCGAAGCCCTGCGGGATTGCCACGCTCCTCCACCACCACCACGCCGTCGTGCTGCTGCTGGATGGAGTCTTCCCCAACCTCTCCCTCTCTCCTTGCTGGATCAAGGCGTGGGAGACGTCACCGGGCTGCACGTGTGTTGAACGCGGAGGCACCGTTCTTCGGTGCTTAGATCGGAATCAACCGCGATCTGAATCGCTTCGAGTACGACTCCCTCATCCGCGTTCTTGCAACGCTTCCGCATCGTGATCTACAAGGGTATGTAGATGCACTCCCCTTCCCCTCGTTGCTAGATCACTCCATAGATTGATCTTGGTGATGCGTAGAAAATTTTGAATTTCTGCTACGTTCCCCAACAGGTAGGTCCCAAAATATAGATTTCTTCTTCCACATGGGTGCGTGTCCCTCAGCGTCATTCGGAACAGCTAGTCCGCCGGGACCCTTTCCAAAGATTACGTGTAAATCATTGACCATAGCAAGTACGTGATCACCGGTACGCATGGCTGGCTTCTTCCGGTGATCTGCCTCACCTTTGAAATGCTTGCCTTTCTTTCGACATTGATGGTTGGTTGGAAGAAATCGACGATGGCCCAGGTACACATTCTTCCTGCATTTGTCCAGGTATATACTTTCAGTGTCATCTAAACAGTGCGTGCATGCGTGGTATCCCTTGTTTGTCTGTCCTGAAAGGTTACTAAGAGCGGGCCAATCGTTGATGGTTACAAACAACAACGCGTGCAGGTTAAATTCCTCCTGTTTGTGCTCATCCCACGTACGTACACCGTTTCCATTCCACAGCTGTAAAAGTTCTTCAACTAATGGCCTTAGGTACACATCAATGTCGTTGCCGGGTTGCTTAGGGCCTTGGATGAGAACTGGCATCATAATGAACTTCCGCTTCATGCACATCCAAGGAGGAAGGTTATACATACATAGAGTCACGGGCCAGGTGCTGTGATTGCTGCTCTGCTCCCCGAAAGGATTAATGCCATCCGTGCTTAAACCAAACCATACGTTCCTTGGGTCAGCTGCAAACTCAGCCCAGTACTTTCTCTCGATTTTTCTCCACCGCGACCCGTCAGCGGGTGCTCTCAACTTCCCGTATTTCTTACGGTCCTCACTGTGCCATCGCATCAACTTGGCATGCTCTTCGTTTCTGAACAGACGTTTCAACCGTGGTATTATAGGAGCATACCACATCACCTTCGCAGGAACCCTCTTCCTGGGGGGCTCGCCGTCAACATCACCAGGGTCATCTCGTCTGATCTTATACCGCAATGCACCGCATACCGGGCATGCGTTCAGATCCTTGTACGCACCGCGGTAGAGGATGCAGTCATTAGGGCATGCATGTATCTTCTGCACCTCCAATCCTAGAGGGCATACGACCTTCTTTGCTGCGTATGTACTGTCGGGCAATTCATTATCCTTTGGAAGCTTCTTCTTCAATATTTTCAATAGCTTCTCAAATCCTTTGTCAGGCACAGCATTCTCTGCCTTCCACTGCAGCAATTTCAGTACGGTACCGAGCTTTGTGTTGCCATCTTCGCAATTGGGGTACAACCCTTTTTTGTGATCCTCTAACATGCGATCGAACTTCAGCTTCTCCTTTTGACTTTCGCATTGCGACCTTGCATCGACAATGACCCGGCGGAGATCATCATCATCACGCACTGGTTCATCTTGATCTTCAGCAGCTTCCCCCCTTGCAGCATCATTGGGCACATCGTCTGGTTCCTCTTGATCTTCAGCAGCTTCCCCCGTCGCAGCATCACCATATTCAGGGGGCACATAGTTGTCATCGTCCTCTTCTTCTTCGTCGTCTTCCGTCATAACCCCTATTTCTCCGTGCCTCGTCCAAACATTATAGTGTGGCATGAAACCCTTATAAAGCAGGTGGGTGTGAAGGATTTTTCGGTCAGAGTAAGACTTCGTATTCCCACATATAGGGCATGGACAACACATAAAACCATTCTGCTTGTTTGCCTCAGCCACTTCGAGAAAATCATGCACGCCCTTAATGTACTCGGAGGTGTGTCTGTCACCGTACATCCATTGCCGGTTCATCTGCGTGCATTATATATAATTAAGTGTGTCAAAAACCATTACAGAACATCATGAATAGATAATTAAGTGACCAAATTAATAGAAGTTCATCATCACATTAAAATCAAAGTACAAACATAGTTCTCATCTAACAACATATATATAGCTCTCCAGAGCATCTAATTAATTAAATCATACATTGAAACTATGTAAAACATTTCAATGCGAAAACAAATGCGATCATAATCGCAACCAAGGTAACAATTGATCCAACAGCATAATGATACCAAGCCTCGGTATGAATGGCATATTTTCTAATCTTTTTAATCTTCAAGCGGATTGCATCCATCTTGATCTTGTGATCATCGACGACATCCGCAACATGCAACTCCAATATCATCTTCTCCTCCTCAATTTTTTTTATTTTTTCCTTCAAGTAATTGTTTTCTTCTTCAACTAAATTTAACCTCTCGACAATAGGGTCGGTTAGAATTTCCGGTTCAACCACCTCCTAGATAAATAAAATCTATGTCACGTTGGTCGGTATATTTGTCATAAACAATAAATGAACCAAATAGTTATAAAAAGATAATATATACCACATCCGAATCATAGACAGGACGAGGCCGACAGGGGCGGATACCAAAACCATCGCACTATGTAATAAGAAGGAATAATAAAAGTAACAAAATTAGACAAGTAACTATCTAAAGTAAGAATTTTTTTCCTTTCAGAAAGAAGATAAGAACAAGAGGCTCACCACGGTGGTGCTGGCGACGAGATCGGCGCGGGCGATCGACGGCGGTGAAGACGGGGACGGGACGTGACGGACCGCTAAACCTAGACAAATCTCGGGGAAAATGGAGCTCGGAGGTCGAGTTTCGAGAGGAGAAAGATTAACTAGTGTGGCTGTAACATCCCAAATTTTCAATTTGGAATGTTATACATAGATCATCATTGCATATCATGTTTTATTTCATTTTGACAAATCCTCGATAAATCCTAAGCAACTCAAGGACCCTCGGAGAGAGTTGGGGATTTTCTCGAATTTTCGTATTTGATTTTCATCAAATAATAAGACGAGGATTTTGGTTTTAATTATTTTCTCTCCGGAAAAATATTTCATTCTAAAAATAAACGAGAGGAGAAAATATGACTCCTCCAAAACAATTGAAATACTGGAGGAAAAGTGTTAAAATCATTTATTGGAATTTATTTGCAATTTTTATTGCATTAAAAATATTGCATGTTTTCAAAATGTTTGTTTTGATTTAAAAAAATGTTCACCCTATTCTAGATTTTCTAACTAGAAGGGGAAAATTTATTTTATATTTTTCTGACTTTCATTTATTTTTCTACGTATTATTTTCCGCGGAACCTATTTTAAAAAAAAGACGCGCGCGCCCGCTGGGCCGAGCCCAGGCCGCCGGCCCACCCCGCGCCCCTCTCCTCTCCCCGCACGGCCGCCGCCGCGCCGTGTCCGCCATGGACACGGGAGCTCCGCCGCTCGGCTTGCCCCCTCCCCCAAGCCGCCGGATCCCCCCCCTTTATATACCCCCCCTCTCTCTCTCCCCTCATCTCGCTCGCCGCCGCCGCCGCACTTGCCATCGCCGCCGCCGCCGGAAGCCCGAGCCGCCGCCACCGTCGTTCGTCGCCGGAGCCGCCCCTCGCCCTCCCCCAAGCCCCGCACCCCCGCTCCCCGCCGGAGCCCCGCCGGAGTCCCGCCGGAGCCGCCCCGACGAGGTACTGCCTCGATGCCGTTCGTTGCCGGTTTTTGTTAAAAAAACCCTTCGTTAAAAAAAAACCCTAGATCGGTTTTTTTTCGGTTTTGTTATTTTGCGAGCGTTCACCGAACCGTTCGTTTTAACGAACGCGTTCGTCGGTTTTTCTCTGTTAACGAACGTCCGTTCTTTAAGCGTTCCTCCGTTTTTCTTTTTCGTCGGATTTTTCTGCGATTATCTCAGATTCGATTTCTGATCGAATTTTCGTTTCTGTTTAACTTCTCGCTCGTTTATCGGAATCAGGCGATTCAAGCGCCTAGAGTTTCGTCTCGAAATTCTCTTTCCGTTTCACCTACTCAAACAAGTTTTTGCTACAGTAAAATTTGACCTAGATCCAGATTAGTAAACGAAGTTTTTTTCTTTCGCCGTTTGACTTTCGTTGCTTCGTTCGAGTTGATTCTTTTTGCAAACCGGAGTTCTTAAGTTGAACTTTCTGGTTGGATCTTTCATTTGAGTTTTACCTGTGCATTAGATGAGTACTGATTGTATGCTTGTTTGTTTGCGATAGAGTACCCGGAGTGTGCCGCTTGTTACTTCAAATCGCTAGGTTTTGCGGATCATCAGCAAGGCAAGTAACACTTTGATCATATACCATCCATACCCAGTTTTTATTGCATTAGATCTGTTTTCCTCAAACACTTGCATGATTAGGATCTAATTAAATTGTGGGTATTGGGCAGTAGTTGAGGTAGTTCCTATTACCTGTTTCTTATCAAACCCTTGGGAGTTACTTCTACGTTTGCTATTATATTGCCATGCTATGCTCGTAGACGTGGATTGGGTTTGAGAGATTTCCATGACAGATGTGAGATTGTTAATTAATGGTTTACTTAAGGTGGCAACTAAAACTCACATCTGGGTGGATTGAGGTACCTGGGTATTCCAGGATTGCCTGTTTTTCTTTTGGACCGCCACCCAGGTTCAAAGGGATCATGAGATTATTCATGCTAGAAACTTCCGTGTGCAGCCGCAAGCTATTATGGGCTCTAGCATAGTTGACTAAGTTGTGTGAACTCTTACAGTGGTAGACTAGCAGATGTAGGGGAAAGTAGGTGTAACTGTCTACCCATACGTAAGGTGCAAACACTTCTGAAAGACTGTGTCTCGGTCATCCGTTACTCAAACACCCTGTAGTGCGAGTAATCCAACGGAGGCGATCGAGTCTTGTGGGGAAAAGTGCACAAACCTCTGCAGAGTGTACAAACTAATCATGGTTAGCCGTGTCCCCGGTTATGGACAACTTGAGTATCTAGTACTTGGATTATCATGTGAATCTCATCACTATGTTACTTCTAATTAATTTTGATGGGTTATTGATGACATTTAATTGGGATTGAGATGCTGTCAACCATCTCAATGTTTCACAACCACCATGATAGTTAAATAAAATTTATTCCTTTGGAGTAGGATAAAATTGGCTTTTCGCAAAACTGTAACCATAGAGCTTTCCACCAGCCATATATGCATGTAGTATAGCATTGTTATTGTTCATTTTTCTCTATGTGTTACATTGCCAGCATATTCTATGTGATGACCCGTTTTCGGGCTGCAACGTTTCATGTTGCAGACTTTTCAGACGACGAGTAAGGTGCCTTAGGTCGTGGTCTTATACTCAGTGATGCCGCTGGAGTTGATGGACTCACTTATCTTCCAAGTCTTCCGCTGTTTTCGTTATTAGATGGCCTTAAGCCATGTTTATCATACTTATTCTCTTTGGAGATATTCGATGTAATAAGTGTGTGATTGCCACTCTGTTATAAATCCTCCATTTGTACTGTGCGTGTCAGCATTACTGATCCAGGGATGACACTGGTGCACAGCAGCACAGACCATTTGAGGTCTGGTCGCTACAAAGTTGGTATCAGAGCACACGCTGACTGTAGGACACGACCACTAAGCTTAAGCCCTAGAAAGCTTCTCTCTTCTCATTTCTGACCCCTCTCCTTTTTCTACTCTTTAGGAATGGCGAATGCAAGGAGCAAGTTCATGCAACCAGATGAAGACACGCCGTTTGGTCGACACTTGAAGGAAGTCACCAAGTACTTGAACATAGGAATACCAAGCATCACCGGAACCTACAACGCCACATTACCCGTAGAGGAGAGTTGGAAGATTCAAGTTCTTATTCCAGGAAGGATGTTTAGTGCCATAAGATTGGTTTTCAAAGCACCAACTTGGAGTTTAGGGAAGAGCATGGCCGCACACATCGCCATGGGACGCATTGGAGAAGTCTACCACCAGGAACTTAAGGATACAATTTACCAAATTTGTGGACGCCGAGACGCGCAATGGGAGATGATCAGAACCAAGAAGGATGGATCAATCGCAGCTTTCATCCAGGAGCAGAATCAACATATTCGTCGCCAGGAGAACCAGATGTGCACGGACAAGGAAGAACTGAAGAAGGCATTAACGAAGATCAAGGAACTCCAAGAAGAACTCAAGGCTACACGCGAAGATTATTTGGAGGAAATTAATGCACTAGTAGGGAAGAATGACGACCTGGAGAAGAAGATTGGAGTATTCATGGGAAATCCAGTGCCAAAAGCAGAAGTCGACGAATGCACTTGTCCGGATAACTACATCATCATCGACGACACTGACTCGGAACCAAGTGAAGATGACTGGGTTGATGAAGCTGGAGCACACATCATGGAGTCTTCAACGGATCAGAATTTCTAGTAGACCACCATATCAGTAGTAGTTTTCCCCCATTTAATAGTATAGTTCAAGCACTTTGTAACGCTAGTTAGATAGATTGTTTTGCCTTGTTTGAATTGATTGAGTGATATTGATTGCATTTGTCTCATGAGCATATGGGTAGTGTTTTCTCTCTAGACCTCATTCTATTCTTAACTCTCATCTTTTCTAAACCTAGCAGATGCCTCCGAGACGCGACACCGGATTTGTTTTCCCGCCAGAGATCACCCAGTTGATTCAGCAACAGAATGCCCTGATGCAAGTGTTAGTGCAGAACCAAGGCAACAACAACAACAACAACCCACCGCCACCACCACCTGTTGATCACTTAGCCCGTTTCTTAAGGCTAAACCCGCCGGTGTTTTCTAGTAGCACCGAGCCGATTGTTGCAGATGATTGGCTCCGCAGAGTTGGAAGGGAGTTGACCACTGCAGGATGCACAGATGCGGAAAGAGTGCGTTTTGCCGCACATCAGCTAGATGGACCCGCAGCATCATGGTGGGAGAATTATACAGCCACGCACCCTATTGACACTATCACATGGGACCAGTTTCAGCAAGCTTTTCGTACAGCTCATGTTTCAGCAGGAGCTATGGCTATGAAGAAGCGTGAGTTTCGCAACCTACGCCAAGGAGGACGCACCGTAGGCCAGTATGTGGAGGATTTCAGTAAGTTAGCATGTTATGCACCAGATGACGTTGCTACAGATGCTGCCAAGCAGGAGAAATTTTTGGAAGGGCTGAATGATGAACTGAGTATGCAGTTGATGGTAGCAACCTTCAACAACTACCAGGAGCTGGTAGATAGAGCTCTCATGATTGAAGGGAAGCAACAGCAGATTGAAAACCGCAAGAGGAAGTATGGACAAGGGAAGTACAATTCTGGAGCCCAGCAGAAGCCACGAATTACCCCAAAACCGGGAGGACGGTTTCAGCATACCCATGGAGGAGGTAGTTAGCACAACCATAATGGCTCTAAAATGGTAATGGGAATGGAGGAAGCAACGGACAGAACCGCACCAACCCATCTACCCCAGCCAAGAGGGACCTGAGCCAAGTCACTTGTTTTAAGTGCCAGAAGAATGGACATTATGCCAATGAATGTCCTGAAGCCCAAAATGGAAATGGCAATGGAAGCTCTGGGAAGAAGCCAAACCCGTTCAACAAAGGACATGTGAACCACGTGAGCGTGGAGGAGGTTGAAGCTCAGCCTGATGCAGTAATAGGTAAGTTTTTGGTTAAGTCATTTACTGCAACCGTTCTTTTCGATACTGGTGCATCGCATTCATACATATCAAGGGGATTCGTGAATAAGTTTAAGCTGTCCACCAAAGTTCTCAGAACCCCTATGTTAGTAACCTCGCCAGGAGCAGAGTATATGGCCACCCAAGGATGTTTTCAGATACCACTGGCCATTGGTAGGCATGTTTTCCCCTCAGACCTCATTGTTTTGGAATCGCAAGGTTTGGATGTGATTTTGGGAATGGATTGACTATCGTTGTATGGAGGAAACATCGATTGTGCCAGCAAGACAATTTTGCTTACCACCCCGGAAGGGAAAAGGATCAAGTATGTATCCCGACATATGCCGAAGAGGACTCAAGTAAATTCCCTATCAGGAGTTGTACAGGAGGAAGTACCAGTGGTGAAGGATTACCCGGATGTATTTCCAGAAGAATTGCCAGGCATGCCACCAGATAGAGACATCGAGTTCTTGATTGAACTTTTGCCAGGCACAGGGCCAATATCTAAGAGACCATACAGGATGCCCGCAAAAGATTTGGAGGAAATTAAGAAGCAGATCAAGGAGTTACTGGATAAAGGCTATATTCGCCCAAGTTCGTCACCTTGGGGATCACCAGTACTTCTAGTGGAGAAGAAAGATGGATCGCTGAGGATGGTTGTTGATTACCGAGGATTGAATGAAGTGACCATCAAAAACAAGTACCCACTGCCGATGATCATGATTTGTTTGACCGCCTACAAGGAGCTAAAGTATTTTCCAAGATCGATCTACGATCAGGATACCATCAGTTAAAGATTCGAGAGCAGGATATACCCAAGACGGCATTTACCACCAAATATGGATTGTATGAGTATACCGTTATGTCATTTGGTCTGACTAACGCACCTGCCTATTTCATGAACCTGATGAACAAAGTGTTTATGGAGTTTTTGGATAAGTTCGTCATGGTGTTCATTGATGATATTTTAATCTTTTCCAAGGATGAGGAAGAGCATGAAGAGCATTTACGATTGGTACTTGAGGAGCTCAGAGAACATCAATTATACGCCAAGTTCAGCAAATGTGAGTTTTGGCTGAAGGAAGTTGGATTCCTTGGACATGTTATTTCTGGAGAAGGAATAGCAGTAGACCCCGCCAAGGTTGACACAGTGACAAGTTGGGAATCACCCACGACAGTTGGAGAAATCCGGAGTTTTCTTGGACTTGCAGGATACTACCGGAGATTCATCGAGAATTTCTCGAAAATTGCTAAACCCATGACTGAGCTATTGAAGAAGGACACCAAATTCAATTGGACTGAGGAATGTGAAGCTAGTTTCCAAGAGTTGAAGGAACGATTGGTTACATCACCAGTGTTGATTCTGCCAGATCAACGCAAGGATTATGAAGTTTATTGCGACGCTTCTCGTCGAGGACTTGGAGCAGTGCTTATGCAGGAAGGAAGAGTTGTGTCATATGCTTCACGACAACTTAAACCCCATGAGAAGAATTATGCTACGCATGATTTGGAATTAGCAGCCGTGGTGCATGCATTGAAGACATGGAGACATTTTCTCATCGGAAACCATTGTGAGGTGTACACGGATCACAAGAGTTTGAAGTATATTTTCACGCAGAAGGAGTTAAATCTCAGACAGAGGAGATGGTTGGAGCTCATTAAAGATTATGATATGAGATTGCATTATCACCCTGGAAAGGCTAACGTAGTAGCAGACGCGTTGAGCCGCAAGAGTCATGTCAACACCCTCATGACAGGAGAGTTACCTCAGGAGTTAGCCGAGGACCTTCGCGAGCTATGTTTGGAGATAGTCCCAAGAGGCTATTTAGCGACATTGGAGATTCAGTCTACCTTGATGGAAAGGATCGGAGAAGCTCAGAAGACAGACAAGGAGATTGAAGAGATAAAGGAGAAGATGAGCAAAGGAAAAGCCAAGGGATTTCGTGAGGATGAGCACGATACCTTATGGTTTGAGGACCGCGTATATGTGCCAAATGATCCGGAGATCAGGAAGTTGATTTTGCAAGAAGCCCATGATTCACCGTACTCGATACACCCAGGGAATACCAAGATGTATTTGGATCTGAAGAATACTTTCTGGTGGACCGGAATGAAGAAGGATATTGCAGAGTACGTAGCAGTTTGTGATGTATGTCAGAGAGTGAAGGCAGAGCATCAGAAGCCAGCAGGATTGCTACAACCATTGCTGATACCCGAATGGAAGTGGGATAAAATAGGCATGGATTTTATCACAGGATTACCCAGGACTCGTTCAGGCTATGACTCAATATGGGTTGTAGTCGACCGCTTGACGAAAGTGGCTCATTTCATTCCAGTGAAGACCACTTACACCAGTGCTAAGTTGGCAAAGATATACATGACCAGGATCGTATGTTTGCATGGAGTTCCGAGGACCATTGTATCAGACAGAGGAACCCAATTTACCTCGAAGTTTTGGAAGCAGTTACATGAAACATTGGGAACCAGGCTGGAATTTAGTACAGCTTTTCACCCACAGACAGATGGACAGACCGAGAGAGTCAACCAGATTTTGGAGGACATGTTGAGAGCATGTGCACTAGATTATGGATCTAGTTGGGACGACAATTTGCCATATGCGGAGTTTTCTTATAACAACAGTTATCAAACCAGTTTGAAGATGGCCCCTTTCGAAGCTTTGTACGGAAGGAGGTGTAGAACACCGTTGTTATGGGACGAAGTTGGAGACCGTCAATTGTTTGGACCAGATTTGATTAAGGAGTCTGAACAGAAAGTGAGGTTGATTCGCGATAGGCTCAAGGTAGCCCAGTCCAGGCAGAAGAGTTATGCTGATTCTAAACGAAAAGAGACAGTTCACGAAGTCGGAGACCGAGCATATCTTCGAGTATCACCCCTTCGAGGAGTGAAGCGCTTTGGAGTTAAGGGAAAGTTAGCGCCCCGTTTTGTCGGACCATACAGAGTGTTGGAACGTATGGGAGAGGTTGCTTACAAGCTGGAATTGCCCGAAGGATTGTCGGGAGTTCATGATGTATTTCACGTATCCCAATTGAAGAAGTGCCACGCACAGATGGCTGAGATACCACTGAGAGATACTGTACCGCTGGAAGCGATTCAGCTGGAAAGTGAATTGACTTATGAGGAGAAACCAGTTAAGATTCTTGAGTATGCCAGCCGAGTTACCCGCAGCAAGGTTATCAAGTTTGGCAAAGTCCAGTGGAGTCACCACACGGAGGATGAAGCCACCTGGGAGCGAGAGGAAGATCTACGGAAGGACCACTCCCACCTATTTCCTAGCCAACCCGAATCTCGAGGGCGAGATTCATCTTAAGGGGGGTAGGTTTGTAACATCCCAAATTTTCAATTTGGAATGTTATACATAGATCATCATTGCATATCATGTTTTATTGCATTTTGACAAATCCTCGATAAATCCTAAGCAACTCAAGGACCCTCGGAGAGAGTTGGGGATTTTCTCGAATTTTCGTATTTGATTTTCATCAAATAATAAGACGAGGATTTTGGTTTTAATTATTTTCTCTCCAGAAAAATATTTCATTCTAAAAATAAACGAGAGGAGAAAATATGACTCCTCCAAAACAATTGAAATACTGGAGGAAAAGTGTTAAAATCATTTATTGGAATTTATTTGCAATTTTTATTGCATTAAAAATATTGCATGTTTTCAAAATGTTTGTTTTGATTTAAAAAAATGTTCACCCTATTCTAGATTTTCTAACTAGACGGGAAAATTTTATTTTATATTTTTCTGACTTTTATTTATTTTTCTACGTATTATTTTCCGCGGAACCTATTTAAAAAAAAGACGCGCGCCCGCTGGGCCGAGCCCAGGCCGCCGGCCCACCCCGCGCCCCTCTCCTCTCTCCGCACGGCCGCCGCCGCGCCGTGTCCGCCATGGACACGGGAGCTCCGCCGCTCGGCTTGCCCCCTCCCCCAAGCCGCCGGATCCCCCCCCTTTATATACCCCCCTTTCTCTCTCCCCTCATCTCGCTCGCCGCCGCCGCCGCACTTGCCATCACCGCCGCCGCCGCAAGCACGAGCCGCCGCCGCCGCCGTTCGTCGCCGGAGCCGCCCCTCGCCGCCCCTCGCCC